>NC_090866.1:4807500-5107500 GCF_024217435.2 Syngnathus scovelli | reverse complement strand
CATTTAAAAATGACCTTTTATACAACCGCGATTTGTTTATTCATGTGTGCTCAGCGCGGGCTTAGTACATGGGGGGGGGTTATTGATTACTGAATGACTTGGGGGATCGGGGGGATGATACCCAGATAATGATAAAAGTGAAAGTGCCTGATGTCGCACTTGTGGAAGACAAAAAAATAAATAATGGCGCAATCTCCCGATGGACCGATAGCAAATATTGAAATGAGCATCCAATTACTCAAGCGGGCTGGCGCGTTTACAGCGAGGCACACGGGTGCCCCATTAAAACTCTTTTGATGTTACACCTCTTTATGTACACAACCTACGAGCAATTTCTAAAGGGGGAGACAATGATGCACAATCATTTTCTTCACACTCCTCTTCTCTTTCCCATCTAGGACGTCTCAATGGCCAGTATTCATTAGGGGGAGCTGCGGACGGAAAGGCGGGAGCGGAGGGAGGTTGGGGTGGGCTACAAATTACTGATAATGGCACGGCGCTAATGAAGAGAATGGAGAAATGTCATTAGCATTTAAGAGGATAAGATCCATCTGACCCGCCGCTGCTGCCGCCAGTCGCTTTCTAGCTCCACTCACTTAAAGAAGCTGCAGAGTGCGACTGATACCCAGTGCAGCTCATTTGCATGGCTGAGTGGAAGAGGATGCTGATTGGTATACACCCCCCCTTCAGCTTCACTTCTCTCCGTCTACGCCACCTCCGACGCTCTCCAACCTTGAAACCTCTTCTTTCATGCATCGCAAAAACAATGCGCGCATGTCCATTCAAGCTGCATGGCGACGGGTGAAAAAAAAAAAAAAAAAAAATCAATGAGCAGCGGGCGCAAAAACAGCGGCGCGGTTTGAAAAGACGGGGCGAGAGCATGAAAGGCAACCTAAGCTCTTGATCAGCGCACGTGCACACCGGCAGTGATTAGAAAGCGCAAGCACACCTACTGTCACCTCTGACCTGCGGCCTTTAGCGGTAATGATATCAGAGAAAAGATGCGCTTTGTGCCGCTAACAGCTGGCTTTGTAAAGACACAGGCGCACTCATCCTGTAAGGCACAGGTGTCAAACGCAAGGCCCACAAAAGCTTGCCTCTTTTTTTTTTTACCTCGACCTATGTTCAAAACTAGCCATAAAATGTCAATAACCAAATACAGGGACAATTATTACGTCAGATACTGGAGAAGACATGTAGCTTGGGCTCGAGTCTGGAAACAAACTCATAAACCAGAATTACGGTATGGCTCGCAATGAGACAAAGTTTTAATAAAAACGCAGAGAGGACAAATCTACTTATTCAGATAATGTGTGCAATCATAAAGTCGTGAAGTAGCACTGCTTGAAATTCTACGATTGTACCACTAGGTGTCCCCAGTCCTGCTTTTGCTGCCGGTTTGTCTTTTACAGCCCCTACAGTTGAAGTTACAGTTTTAGAGAGGAGTGGAAAAACAACTTTTTAACTTTTTGTTAATAACAAAATGAAATGATTATATAGTATATATTTTTTTATATTTAAAAAAAAAAAAGATTATTCTTACTCCATCAGTAACAGTCACTCACCTGAAACTCATCAAAACACAGGAGGCAGGTTTCATGGGCGATCTCCGTAGCAACCGGTGATATGGGGTCATAGGTGAACATGTTGCCTAGCGTTCGACTCGGCAGGCTTTGTTTCTGCCGGTGGATCCCTTTTTTTTTTTTTTTACACAGCACACACAAACAGTCTTTAAAAACACACCTGCGCCAGTGACTGCGCAAAGCAGTAATTTCACCTGCGCGCGCATAATGGTGGACACTTAGCGGTGGAGCATTGAGACAAACACGGAGATAAGTATAGCATAGAGTGTTTGAAAGGTTGGGACATCTTCAGGAAGTCAAAGCTTGGGTTGTTGTAATGAAGCAGTGGGTGGGGGAGCACTAACTTTGGTGGATTTCCAGCATGAAGCCGTTGAAGTGGACTCGCCTCTTGCGGCTGTTTTTCGCCCCGCAGAAAAACAAATCCATCAACATGGTCTTCCCTGTGCCTATTTTGGGTGGGTGGGGGGTTAGGGGGGGACATGACAGAACAGACTATTTGCATTGCAAAAGCTAATTTCATAACTGCTATCGATATTACACCAATTCCGTAATGTTCTCACCAACATCTCCATAAATGTAGAAACCTTTAGGTGGAGGAGGTGGAGCATCTTCTTTCTATATGTTGGGAAACCAGTGAAAGATTAAGATTACATGATACATACTTAAGAATATTCATATCCTAAAGCTGTGCATGCATGAACTCATTAATAAAATGGCAAGGGGGGATGTAGCTTCCAACCCGCATGTAAACTTTGCTCTCCCTGCCGCTGTATAACCCCGCAGCGCCCATTTAATAAACAAAGTATTGTGAGGCATTAAGCCACCACTACAGTTTGAGGTTTCACATTCTCCAGACTAGCCCACTGCAGGGGAGGAAGACAAAGGGGATCTAATCAACAAGACAAGCCGGGGTTCCCACGAAAGAAAAGCATCATCACAGGAACAATGGGCGGATTTGTCAGACAAAACGGAGAGGACTGAATGAGGCTCCATACGAGATGGACTGGACTTGTCTGTGTGCAGCCTGTTTAGCGCTGCTAATTGTGATACGGTACTGTTGCATTGAGGTGCCGCTGGAAGTCATTGTGCTGCCTGCCTCCTATCATCAAAAGGGCCCTGCTTCAAAAAAAAGAGGAAAAAAAAAAAAAAAAGAACGGCTTCTATGAGACCAAGCTGCGCATACTGAGTAAAGCCAAATATGTCGAAAAGAAGGCCGGGAGCTATTTAAATGCAAGTGCGGAACGTTAATTCTTACTGTGTGTAAACAAATAGGATATGATAAAAGTTGACCGATGTTTGTTTAGTTAATTTATTCCACATTCTAATTTAATAATCTTATATATATAATAATTTCCATATTCTAAAAATCTATTGACCGAGAATTTAAGTAGCCAAGACACAGATGCGAACACAGAAGTTCCATTTAGACGCAATTCGACTTTTTCGGAGGCTCTGCTGTGTTACTGTCGGTAACCAGGCAACATTACATCGCTTGGGCATGAGTGAGCTCTGAGCTCTTGAGTTTTAATTTAGTGACTATTTCATGGCGACAGCACTGGGTTGTCCAGCGCACAAGAAGCACTTGACTCTATTAAATGTCGACAATGGTTGATTAAAAAACGAAATGAAAAACAAACTTGTTGCCTATCCTTTTCCTAGTCACTCATTCGCTCACAACAGTGTCGGTGACTTCTCCGTGACTTCCCAACGTGCCCACTGGCGTGGTAGACTACTAGTGAGTTGTGGCTGGAAGCCATTCCATCATGGCAGAGTGGAGACAGACAAGGCCGACCCTCAGATGGGCTGTCTGGCGGCACGCCATGGCCTCGTCTCACCTCCCACATGTGGGAAAGGTTTTCATACGGTTTTCATTGCTGCTTTGCACCTTTGTGAATAATCCTAAGAACTGTCAAAAAGTGATCCAGTAGCTACGTCGTTAAACGATACAGGTCTGACTTGTGGTTGGCTCTCCCGAGACAATAGCCCATTGTTAGTCGACCATCCGCAAATACATGGCACATTGGGTCAATATGAAGTCAAGTGTACTCTCCTCACAGACTTGGTCAGTTAGTGAGAACAATGGCGGCAAGCAGAAAAGACACCAAAACGCGGACGGTGTTTATGGCCTGATTCAAACAGAAATAATCGTCCAGTCAGCGCGTGCGAGAGTGAACGAGAATAAGAGGTAGAAAAACAAGGTGCATGGGAGGGGCGCAAAAAGTATTTGTCAGAGTCCCAAATCAAAAGGAAAAAGGACAAGAATGGCCCAGATAATGGGGATCCCCCCTCCTCTCTCATTACTGCATGGTGATGGTGAGAGAGTGAGAGGGGTGCCGGGACGAGCCCAGCGGGAGGTCCCTTCCCAAATCTCAGCACTAACCTCACGTGTCTGTGCCAGCTAAAAATCCCAGCGCCCAACACTAGACAGTCATCTCCCCTGACCTAAAAACAACAACATTCAGTGACATTACGCCACTCTAAAACGCTTCCCAGACCCCCCCTACCCTCCCTTTGACCTACGCCCCACCACCACAATTGCTGATCGAGCTGAACTACAGTATGTTTGAATGCAAAGTCCATATGTCACATGTAAGTGGGGCTCTGTAGTTGATATTATAATTTACTGGATATAATGTGTAACTTAACCAATGCATCGTAAATGATCATCTATCATAAGAGCTCATCTCATTTACTTTTCCAGCAGATGCTCCACTTGTTATAATGCAGGGCTCGGTCCTTTTCGGAAGTCTATTGCAGTTGGAGTTTATTGTCAGGGGAGGTGGGTTCAAGTAGGAAGTGTTACTGTAATTTTGCAGGGTATGTTGTAGGCTAGCCAGCCGCTGGAGAACACTCCTTTGCAAAGCATCTTCTCTCAAAGAGCCACACTGGACCAAGCGGTCGTACTCGGTGACAGTGTCACCAGAATCAATAGTGGGAGATTCTGAGGAGATTGACGTGGAAGAACAGCACTTCCTCGAGCTCGTGTAACCTTGGGAAAGAACAGAAACATACAAGATTGACTAGATAAAATAATAATTTTTATTAGCTTGAGTTTATTCGTCAGGATTATGAGTAAACTCCATGGATCAGAGCGCGTAAGGTTTAGAATACTGATAGGAGTACAGGGCACGTTCGGAAAAATTTACTCTTACACCCGTGTAGTACTCTGATTGGGTGTGTTCGGAGGTGCAGAGTACGCCCCACTTTCAATTAATTTCCTAACACAGCCAGCACTGCGCTGGCGCTCCGTGTGTCCCCAGTCCGGAGCGCCTGCTGCATGCACAAGCACTCCGGATTTGGTGCAATCTGATTTAACCCAACGACTGCAATGCACTTAGTTACCGAACGGTCGGAGGAAACGAATGTGCACTCGGTGACTATTTCCCAACGCGTACAACAACAGGCACTAAGATTAAACAGACAATAGATGTCCGAACGTATCGTAAAGATACGTCGATCGAAATACCTTGAATTGTCTTACTGACGACCTGACAACAGGTGATTCTCAAAGCCGGAACGTAGCGAAAAGGTACCAAAGTCACCAAGCATCTTACAGCAATGGGAAACAAGTAGGCTGCCATGATGGTTCAAAGTGTTGAACCTTTATCGACACATGAACAAAAACAGGGTCTATCAGCGCAACTTGTCTTACTTATCCTACCAATGAAAGTATGACCAATATTTACTTATTAATTTCTGCTATTGACACATCCCTTGACAGGTGAATATGGTTTCTGGATGTCATATATTTTTTTAAATTGACAAATTGTTGTCATTGCGTTCTTGGTATCTGTACTACATAATGACTAACACGATTTATGGTGGAGTGTATTTATGTTTGTTGTATGGCAATTAATTAGCGGGATGTAAACAAAACAAGCTACAGTCGGGCAGCAGTCAGCTGAAGCTCAGCTGATAGGAGTCAGTGTGTGTTTGTAAAATTCAAGCTGTCAAAGTAATAGATAAGTCAGCTCCGGAAACGAGGGTAGGGAGGGAAACGTCGAATTGTGTTATTCCAGGTAGACTTTGACGCATTTTAGACTCTTAAATAATCAAATGTTATGGAAGTCCTTTGTTTTTACCTTTTAGTTTTTCAAACATTTATCTTAAGCACACCTAAAACTGTTTTTATTGTGAAGGCCAGTACCGGAACGCACATAATAATTTTCAGCTGCGCTTGACGGAACAGCTAGTTTCGCTAAAGCGCAGGGTTAGAAATGGCTGAAACCATAGCTGATACAAGAAGGCTGTTTAGCAAGCCCCAGAACCTAAACGACGCTTATGGACCACCGAGTAACTTTCTGGAGATTGACGTGAGCAACCCCGAGACGATCGGGGTAGGAAGAGGCAGACACACGACGTACGAAGTCAGACTGAAGGTGAGCTTTCATCATTAGTTGCTAGTACCGTTAGCCTCTGGGTTATTTACCTGAGTTTAGCCCACAAATGCAGGTTATTAGCGGGTGACATTGTGACACAATTACGCGCACAACGTTTATATGTAGTGTTAGTGAGGGTGTTTCTCACGTTCAATACAGAATTAATCAGTATGAATGAAAACCTTTAGCTGTTAGGTTAGCATCATCCGTGGGACGAAGCTACCAACGTTTAGCTTCTTAGCATAGGATGATGTCTTTGATAGTGTGACGCCAAGTTTTGTCGGTAGTTTTGTTGCTTCTCTTCTTTGACAGTGTTTTTCCCCCATCAGGTGAGCACAACGTTTATTGGGGGCACCTGCAAAAGCAGCAAAGTTGTTGTAATAATTTTCGATTGTAAAATTGCAAGAAACGGACCAGTCACTAGCTAATGTGAAGCCCTACTACAGTAACTTTCTTCGCAAAATATAACCACACCCCATAATGTGGGAATGACAATCATGACCAACAGATGGTTGTTTGTACACTCAAATAATCCTCCAAACTTTAGCCGTATTGATGCGAGGTTTGGTTTGTGTGCTCTCTTGATTTAATGGATCTTCTCTTGACTAACTTGTCTTGCACGGTCAGCTCAGGCAGACAGGATGTGAGCTGATCCTCTGGCTCACCTCCCTGCAAGGCATTTCCTTCCTCCCCCTGCTGAGGACATTGCAGGGGAGTTAGAAGGGCCTCTGTTTGGAGAAAATCTCCCACAATCCTTTGCTAAACAAGCTGCTGACTGAGAAAATGTGCAGTAGGGTCGGCTTGTGCAGCAATTAGCTCATACGAGGCCATACGTGACAGACAGCATTGTGTAACACCAATGAGAGTTGTTGCGGTCAAACACTTCCACCTGTTGCGAAACCCGAGTCACATTGGGCTTTGGTTGAAGGCATTACTTTTAATCATTTGTAATGATCGAAATGTTACAGATGGCTTTTTAGTACCACTCTATTGTAAATCTGAAGTTTAGAGCTATATCACACTGGGCTTCCTGCAATTGTGCTTTATAAGACCACAATTGTTTTTTGTTTTTTTATCAGTTTTCTGTTCAATGCTCGGCACAACAAAATGGACATTTCTTTGTACTATTATAGTGATGACAAAAATAATTCAGCAATTCCTGGCTTGCTGCTCCTCAAAAAGACAAGACGGGAAGCAAAGCCGTCTTGAGGCATCAGAGTTGAACATGGGGCTACTGTACTTGATTACCGTGGTGTAATTAGCATATGCATGTAATCAGCATTATTATGCACATCGTAGCCCCGTGTGACCTTGCTTTCGGATGAAGCGAATGCCGCGTGAACTTTGCTTCGCTTCCTGTCCTCAGCATCCGTTTGAAGGACTTCATCTTCAGCATGGTCAACTATTGCTTTTTGGCCACACCGTTGCTCAGAAAAACCCAAAGAGTTATTTATTTATTTATTTATTTATTCATTCATTCATTCATTCATTCATTCATTCATTCATTCATTCATTGATTTGATTGATTGATTGATTGCTCACGGCTCATTTGCCGTGCCTCAAGTTCCCACTGCTGTCCCACGTTCCATCCAAAATCGAAGAGAGCCCTTGTGGTCGCTCTGAGAGAGTCTTCTTAATCCCCTCATTGAGAGGGGGAAGAATGAAATAGGCCAGGCTTGGGGGGGGGCTGGAACGGTAACTGCCCGGCCATACACCCTCCCGATGATAAAGCCACCCCCTTCAGCAGCCTTGATCCCGCTTCCACTTATCCCATTTCACTCTCCATGCAGTCACTCGCCTGCTTTGCGGTGAGATTCGACAGTTGTGCCTATAATAGACCGATGACTGCATAATGTCAACATCGGATCAAGAGCTTATTTACACTATGAAATGATAAAGTCCACAGCGAGTGTGAAGTGTTTTTCATTCAGAAAAGGCTGAGATGCTGGTGAATCACAAGGGTTTATTTATTTATTTTATTTATTTATTTATTTATTGCAGTACCTCTCTCCGGGTTAGCCAGCGTAGTCACTTGTTGACAGGCAGGCTTTAAGTTCGTATTCAAATCAATGGGATCAATCCGCCCTCTTTCACTCCCAGAGAGAAAGCTAACTAGATACTGAAAGGAGACGGATATCTCATTTTTCCTTAGCGGACTTGTAATGTTGATGGGTCTCTGTGAAGAAGTCGACTTTTGTTCTCATTCACATCCATTTGTTTTAGCTTGTAATTGAAATCTGAAATGCCCAAGAGACTCACAGAAAGCTTTTTTTATACATATATATATAAACGACAAAGCATGTTTGGATCCATTTTGGTGGAAAACAGTCTGCATAGTCTTAGGTAAAAAAAGAAAATGAAAAGTTGAAAATGTCTAAATTGACTTAAAACAGACATAGTAGATTTAAACCATATAATCAAAACTGAACTTAGGAATCTTTGTATATAAATGAGAGCAAGATCTTCTTAGACTTCACGTCATCTTTTATATTCTCTTAGTTTCTCCCTCACTTTCTTTCTGGCTTAATTTGGATGTGTGTGTGTGACTTTGGCCATTAATAAAATTGAGTCGAGTTTGGGCGAGTGGGTATGAGAAGGAGGGGTGGGGTGGGCGTGCTTGTCAGGCACAGTCAAGTGTAATCCAAAGTCTACAGCATCCTCTTGGACAACTATTTTAATGGAAATAGGGAACATATTGTATCAAGGCTACCATATCCTACTTGAGATGACAGTATCAAAAGTGGGAGTTGATGCTATGGTAACAAAGCAGCTTTTTGCCAGCGAGAGAGTGCAGAGAGACTGTCAGAGCGCCGGGGCCGGCGAGCGAGAGTGAGTACGCGGCAAAGCGAGAGCAAAAGACCCATCACCCCAAAGCTTTTGTTCCCAGCCTCTTCTTCTTTCAACATTTCGGAGTATGCTGCAATGAGATGCTATTATGTTGCCATTTTTAATGCCATTATTGTGAAAAGGGGTTGTGGTGGAGAAGGGGGGTGGGGGGCAGGAGGGGGGCGAGCTTTAGGATTCACACTCTCCAACTTGACTTGATCCATCCTGCTAAAAGCTAATGCGTGATGGTCTTGAACTCTTCTCACAGGAGATGAGTGATCTTTGTCCCAGGCTGGTTTTTAAAGGCGAGCGCCGTTTTCAATGAAGCCAAGATAGTGTGTCTCACACAGTACGCCTGCCTTGCTTCCTATGGAGCATACGAGATTGCCTGGTAGGCTCATAATGGAAGGTGAAGCTCAGCGGCCTGCTTTCAAGTACCCCTCTCTTTCACTTTGCCTTTTGTTCGGCCGAACGTGCATATTAATTAGCAGCGTAAGATTTCCCAGAAATGACGCCTATAGGGGAAAAAAGACAGCCCCCTCCATTTTTGCTCTAAGCTTTTATTCAGTCAACTTTTTAGCAACCGAGAGTGCCTTTCAGAGAATTGCACAAACGCGGACACCTCGCCAGGTGAAAGTCGGCACAAGGGGCCGGTGAGCCGAGGCTGCCGAGAGAACAGAGGCGGAGGAAACCTGAGCTTTGACTCCGAGGGCTCTCGCACACCGCCTCTTTTTGGCGGAACCAGACCGCTCACTTTTGTCGTTTGCGTTCCACCCCCCTGTCCGGCAGGAGCAATCTCTTAATCACAGGCTTTGAGGGGGGGGGGGGGGGGGGGGGGGGGGGGGGGGGGCAAGAGGATTTCAAGGCCAGGTGACTTTCTCACTTCCCGGTTTTATTGTCTCTGGACCAAATTGATCGGATTCAATTTTTCACATCGGCCTGTCCAAAACACATTATCGAACATGATTGGTCAAACCTTTACACAAAACTGTACTTGATAGTACGTCAGTGTAAATGCACTTTTTTTTTTTTTTTTTTTTTTAATATATATATATATTTTTTTAAGTGTTTTTCAGTGTGCACATGATGGGATTAGAGTCACGGCGGTGGCAGATTACCTGTAACTGTGATCTGTTGTGCTGGGGATTAACTTTGCCGCGCTCCTCGCTGTGAGGTAACATTACGCAGCGGGGACAGGCAAGTGGAGTTAATGCTAGAGTAGTGGGGCAATAAAGCTAAACTAATCCACTTCTCGTGTGACCTGAGAAAGAGGAGGGGTGGGGGTCGAGTGTATTGACAACATCACCTGTGAAGAACCTGAAGGGAGATGCAAATGGAGAACTTGTAAAGACAAATCTGCTGTTCATATGTGAATTTTTCTGCTGCAGCTACTTGCTCAATTGCTTTTGCCATTGTGGTGCTTTCTTCTGTAAATTCTGACCTTCCGCAAATGCAGCCCGCTATTGAAAACACTCTTTGAGCCCCTCCTCGTCGGTGCATTGTCATAGGATGGCCATGTGCTGTCAGGAAGAGTGAATAGCTTTGGCATTGTGCTGTGATTTGCTATTTGAGCCAGTGTTCTCTGTCAATGTCGAAACATTGTCCCCTCTTTCGAACGAAAACGCCGCTCTCGAGTGCTCATCAACAGCGACGAGGGATTAGGCGAGCATCTCCTCCGTGCTTGCAAACATAGGAAAAAGAAAAAAAATGGCAAAAGAGTCTGTGTGGCAGTCCTTGGTGAGCAAAACATAAGTGATTTCTGTCTCCTGGAGGCCAGTTTGAGTATGATTTGAACGTCTTTGTTTGCCCCCCCCCCCCCCCCCCCCCCCCCCCCCCCCCCCCAACTTGAAAGCCATAAACATAAAATCACTTTTGTTCACCCACTTGACAATGTCAACTGGCTCGTGTTTTTATGCGGTGGAATACTCGTCTCCGATTGGCCGTTCTCCGTCGAGTCCTTTCATTGGAACACAAAAATAAAGGCTCCTTCTGAACTTTATGCTCTAATATTCGCCCCTACCTGAAGGTTCCTCAAAGAAAATCTACAAGAAAGTTTACAAGTTTAGATCAACTAAACATGCTCATATATATATAATATGTTGTCCATAATCCATGAAAGTTTTTGTGTTCTTTATGCATTCGGAGAAATATTGTGAAACTCCTAAAGAGCGTCTCCTTTTAACCCCATCAGACGAACCTTCCCATCTTCAAGCTGAAGGAGTCGAGTGTACGGCGGCGCTACAGTGACTTGAGTGGCTCAGGGCGGAGCTGGAAAGGGAGAGCAAGGTTTTTTTTTGTTTTTTTTTTAAACAGAGCCCAGCCAATGAATGCAAATTTGTCCACGCAAAATCAATTTATCAATCTTTGTGCGAAATTTAGTGCTGCTTCTAATTTCCTCCCAGGTCGTTGTGCCGCCCCTCCCGGGTAAAGCTCTGATCCGGCAGTTGCCCTTCCGAGGGGGACGATGGGATATTTGATGATTCTTTCATAGAGGAGAGACGACAAGGTCTGGAGCAGTTCCTAAACAAGTAAGCCATCAGCTCAGATGTCACCTCAGACATTTGCCGCAATCATTTCGACTTGCAGTGTTGCAAGTAACACTTTGTCAAACAAGTGTCCAAAAGATAGCCAGTGCCAACAACTATATTTTTCATGACGGCTCGACAAACATGGAGAGTAGACTCCATGTGGTGCATTCGAATCCAAGTTCAGTTCAATTTTTTTCACAGAGTATAAAGAGTATGTGATTATGATTATTGGAATATTTATCATCTGACAACATGTGTTGTTGCCCCATTTGTGTTCAAATAGCTTTTTGGTGGGGCGAGGCACAAAATGTAAATTCTCAGCCAAAGTGCTTCTTGTCAAGTAAGCAGAGCTTTTTTTTTTTTCCTGAAAGTCGTTCTCAACATTAGACTTTTTTTTTTTTTTTATTCGGCCTCTTTAACTGTTGTTTCTAATTACCTAACAAAGCAGATTTTTCGCCACACGTTTGATTCGTTTGTGGTGTTTAATTTATGATAATTGCGACGCAAATTACACCATGTGCTACATGGGTTTTTTGTGTTTTTTTTTTTTTTTCATTACAGTGCCATTGTAATTATTTGCTTTGATTGCAGACGTGGTCGTTATCTTTGTTTCATGTGCAAATGTATCAGTTCTTCAGATTTGACGTCAAGTGTGCCAAGAAAATTTGAAACCGTAAATATTTTTTAAAAAATAGGACGGTAATGTGTGGGTTATTAGGACGCTGTCTCGTGCATTCCAGGAAATAAGACGCTGCTGTTTATGATATCATTGTTAGAAACCAGCTTTATCAAATGATGAGAGCATTGTGAAGAGCTTATCTTTTGGAATGCACAGCTTGATTGGAGCAACACTAATCAAACGTTGACCCCAACTTTTTTTTTTTTCCCCCTCCGCCAAACTTCTCTTGACCCTGACTTGTAATTGTTCCTATTTCCCATGAGAGGTTAAGATGCAAATGTACAAACTGGATTCGGTTGAAGTTCGGAAATTGTGTAAAATGTAAATAAAAACAAACTGCAACGATTTGAAAATCCTTCTCAACCCATATTCAATTGAATACACTACAAAGACAACATATTTAATGTTCAAACTGATAAACTTAATTGTTTTTTGCCAAATAATAATTAACTTAGAATTTCATGGCTGCAACGTGGCAAAAAATACTGAGAAAGCTGAGAAAAGCTCATCAAACACCTATTTGGAACATCCCACATGTGGTCAGGCTAATTGGGAAGAGGTGGGAACCATGCTTGGGTATAAAAGAAGCCTCCCCAAACATGCTCAGTCATTCACAAACAAGGATGGGGCGAGTTTCACCACTTTGTCCACAACTGCGTGAGAAAATAGTTGAACAGTTTAAGAATAACATTTCTCAAAGCAAAATTGCAAGGAATTTAGGGATTTCAACATCTACGATCCATAATATCATCAAATGGTTCAGAGAATCTGGTGAAATCACTGCACGTAAGCGCCACGGCCAGAAACCAAGACTGAATGACCGTGACCTTCGATCCCTTAGACAGCACTGCCTTCAAAACCAACATGAGTGTGTAAACGATATCCCCAAATGGGCTCAGGAAAACTTCAGAAAACCACTGTCAGTAAATACAGTTCGTCACTACATTAGTAAGTGCGGGCTAAAACTCTACCATGCAAAGCAAAAGCCATTTATGAACAACATCCAGAAACGCCGCCAGGTTCTCTGGGCCCGAGCTCATGTAAAATGGACTGATGCACAATGGAAAAGTGTTTTGTGGTCTGATGAGTTCACTTTTCAAATTGTTTTTGGAAATACTGGACGTCGTGTCCTCCGGACCAAAGAGGAAGCGGACCATCCAGACTGTTATCAACGCAAAGTTCAAAAGCCAGCATTTGTGATGGTATGGGGGTGCATTAGTTCCCATGGCATGGGTGACTTACATTTCTGTCAAGGCAACATAAATGCTGAAAAGTACATACAGATTTTGGAGCAACATATGCTGCCATCCAAGCGACGTCATTTTCATGAACACCGCTGCTTATTTCAGCAAGATAATGCCAAACCACATTCTGCGCGTGTTACAATAGCGTGGCTTCGAAGTAAAAGAGTCCAGGTACTCCCCTGGCCCACTTGCAGTCCAGACCGGTCTCCCATTGAAAATATGTGGCGCATTATGAAGCGTAAAATATGACAGGGAAGACTGTTGAACAACTGAAGTGGTTCATCAACCAAGAATGGGAAAGAATTCCACATGAGAAGCTAAGAGAATTAGTCTCCTCTCTTCCAAAACGTTTATTGAGTGTTATTAAAAGGAAAGGTGATATAACGAAGTGGTAAACATGCCCTTTCCCAACTTCTACCGCACGTATTACAGCCATGAAATTCTAAGTTAATTATTATTTGAAAAATTAAATAAAGTTTGAGTTTGAGCATTAAATATGTTGTCTTTGTCGTGTATTCAATTGAATATAGGTTGAAAATGATTTTCAAATCATTGTGATTTGTTTTTATTTACATTTTACACAATTTCCCAATTTCAATCGAATCCGGTTTGTATGGCATCATCACCCTCCTGGGTCTCAGGTGCCTAAGAAAATTTGTTGCGTAAGCCCTCGTGCGTCATCCGCCTCATGTCAGAGTGGCTTTGAGAAAGAACACGGTCCTCCAAATTTTTAATGGAATAGGCATAATGACAAATGGATTTACCTCGTCATTTTTAACTATTGTTACTGGACGTTGCTTTGGCCATTCAGCTGGTTATCGAATCCCTTCCGGAAGGGTACAGCTCTCCTTCCTTGACGCACGACCATTTTCTCACCGCAAAAAACAAAAAAAGGACAAGCGTGTTAAATTCCTGCTAAGAAACAAGACACCATGAGTGGAGTCATTTTCATGTTTTCCGCTATGACAAGAAAGGCCACAAATCAAGGTATGTGCTAATTAAACGTAAATCATTCAAAGCACCACCACACATTCAAAATAACGCGCACAGTGGCTTCTCCTTTTCTGTCGTTGTGTACGTTGAAGTTTGCTTCTGAAGTTTGACTTCCTCTGACTCCTTGCCTGTGGTCCATGTATGTGTGTTTTCAGAGTGGCCGGTCACCCTCTGGCCCAGAACGAAAAATGCCTGCACATGTTTCTACAGGATGAGTCTGTGGACAAGCACTACACGCCGTCCAAAGTCAGACAAGCTTAAAAAAAAAAAAGATGGCGCAGCCAATCTACTTGCCTGCAGGCCCTCATCGGACTTGGCCCGCCTGCTCAGCCGAGCTCGGACCACCCAACCCACAGTGCTCCTTCTCCCCCTTCGCTGCTTTTGCTTTTTCTCAGACAATTGAAAAAAAATCAGATACCCTTCCCCAAATAGACACACGTACATAAATATCTATATAAATAGCTCACTGTCCTTTCCAGCCCCCCTCTCCACTTTTTATGTTCCTCTTTTAATAGCAGCAAATGTTAGCAGCATCACATGGTGTCTGCAAAGGCCGTTAACATGGCTGTATAATTCTATTTATCATTTGCGCCGTCATGAATATATTCATTTATGTTGTAACTACGACCCACAGCTGAGTCCATTGTAGAGTCATTATTGGCACGTCGCACATTAGTGGGCCTTGAAATTTAAAGAACGTGTTTGACCTCCACCTTGACACCGCTGCATCAACCCACTCCACCAAAATAAATGTGTGTGTCTGTGTGTCTGTGTGTGTGTGTGTGTGTGTGTGTGTGTGTGTGTGTGTGTGTGTGTGCGCGTGTGTGCGCGCGCGCGCATGCGCGCATGCGCGCGCGCGCATGCGCGCGCGCGCGCGCGCGCTCCGCATGTGTGCTCCGCGTGTCCAGCAACCAGCACTTGTCCTGTTACCACCATCGCTTTTCTAGGAAGTCAATTTACACAGAGGTAACTGCAGTATTTCTACTGGCTATATACGCATTTTGAGATTTATATAATGCTGTGCCATTGTTTGTTTTGTTTTGTTAATTTTGAGGATTTTCCAATAAAATAGGTGAAATATCAACTGCATATATGCATAAATATTTTTTGTTTGCCAACTTTCAAATTCATGCGTATGAAGTGCAAGAACTCAAAAAGAAAATTATTCTATGAAGGAACTTATAGGAATCATTTTAGAGTAAATTACTTTTTTTTGTAGATAAATGATGCAAGTTTACACAGATTGTAATTTTACGAGAATTAACTCATAATTTTATAATGTAATTTAATTTTATAAATAACTTAATTCTGATTTTATAAACTAATGCATATATTTAGAATTTTACTATTGTAAATGATGACAACTTTCCATTACCCTTTTGCACATTATTTTGTTAAAAAAAAAAAGTGGCAGCACACTAGATTACTTTTTAAATTAATACCATTTAGGAAAAATTAAATTCACTGTCCTTTATTCAAATGGTTTCACCTCTTCCAAGTAGTTATAACTCCCACGTTTTTACAATAGAATAAAACCACCATATTATTCCACCAAACGCCTCCCCAAGTGCTGAATATTGTTTTTTTAAATCCATGTTAGTGTCTAACGTTTTTGTTGACCTAAACATTTCAATGTTGCTCCTGGATACAAACACTTAAATACAAACTCAGTTGCATGTCCATTGAGGGGACCCCCCCCTTTCCCACAACAGTCATTTCCTCAGTATTGACGCATGGGTTTGATTTCAACACTAGATGAGAAGGGGGGGTGTTTAATATAAATGACATCGCCCGTGGGTCTTTTTTTTTTTTTTTTACGGGAGGGCGAGTCTTCCGGTAGGATTGAACACAGCAATAAAATATTAAATTGGTCGTCAAGCTCATTGGTCTCACAGACACTTGCAGTTATTTTCATATAGAACATGTCTTTGTTATGTAACTTGGCAGCTGCTCCCCAGAGTTTTCAGTCATCTATATTTATACATGAATAGCTTTCCTCTGTCCAGTCCACTGCTTCTTTAAAGGTAAATCTATCATGGCGGTTACACTAATCCTTTAACTAGAGCCACTGTTAACAGGCGACTTGATGAACTGGTTTTCTGGCTGTGTTTTCTTTCATACAGATGTTGCTTCTGCTAACTCTGCAACCTGCTGGGTGAGTCTTGAGTGGGGGTTGCGCCCCCCCCCCCCTCATGTTCCAAGTCTTTTTTTTTTTTCTTTTTTTTTTTCCCAAGCAGGCGGGTTGACCGGTGAGTGTCATATGTCGCTGGATTTGTACATGTCGGACAGAAGCCTGGTAATGGGCACGTTGCCGATGGTCTTCTTGAAGAAAACCTCCTCAATGGTGGACGGGCTGACGGAGCGCAGGGAAGGCAGGAGCAGCAGTAGCTTGCCGAAACGACACGGTTGAGTTGGGTACCTGCAACGAACGAGGGAGGGGACACATTTTGTTATGTAATTCCACTCTCAGCCACTAGATGTCAGCGCACTAGTTTGAAATTTTGAAAATGGGAAGTGATTGAATATTTTTTTACCTGGTGTGTATGTAGCTGTTGAGCGTAAGCTGTGCCTCATCCTGTAGCGCAGCGATGGCACTGGCGTTGCGGAAATTCCTCAACTCTCCACCCCCCTGTGTCGGGACTGTTAGCACAAGAGCGGGATGGTTACAACGCAAACCAAAAGCCAAAGTCCATCTGCACCGTGGCCGGGCCCTCACCGGCTTTGAACGTCACGATACATTTCAAACAGGCGAACTCTGTTGCGTCCAGCCGCATCTGTCGGAACCTGGTGACCACCTCTTGAAGCGCTTGGATCTCGGACATGATCTTGTTCATCCGCTGGGATTCCGTGTTTTCGCCGTTCATCCCTGCTGATGACACGAAATTACGACTAGGGAAGGTGGCCTGAGCCAAAAGGCCTCGTTGCGTGTCTCAGTCACATACCAGAAACGGCAAGTAAAGTCGTAGAGTCCACTGGGATAGCCCACTGCGCGATACCCAGGACAAATAATTCCCTCCATGCGTCTTCCAACAGAATCAACTGCAAAGATTTGTAAATCTTGTGTTCAAAATAGACTTCTGTAATGCTTAAACCACATTGGCCAATTTATGTCAACCATGTTTGAATCCCCCCCCTCCAGCCCACTGGCCCGCCTCTTAAATTTAACGCGTGCCTTAATCCCCCAACTCCATGTTTGCTTTAATTCCAGTCACGTGTGCTTGAACGTACCTGGTCAGATAAGGGCAGCGTGGAAAAGGCCGGCACACTTTTGGCCCACTTGATGCTCATGAAAAGGAGGCGGGCGGCCGACTCGCAGACCGACTCCGTGGCCACCTCGTACAGGTACATAGGGGTGGCGCTGACTTCGTGGGGGTACTGAAGCAGGGGAGAGAAAAAACATCAGCACCTCGGAAACAGTCATGCTCATTGTACGCGGCAAAGGTCAAATTCCAAGCCACGGCACCTGCTTTTTAGCGACGATTAGTGTTTCTTGCGGCGGATTTGCAGTGAGAAATCTAATTGGCCGATTTGTGCCTCTTAGGGGCTAAATCAGGGCAAGAATTTCAACTTCTAACCCTACTGGGGGAATGAAATCATCATCAAGCAAATTTCCACTCCATCTAACCTTTTGCTGTGGTGTAGCAATAGAAATTGTTTGTAAATTCAGTTAAGTGTTAATTATGGCACATATTCTTTACCCTCTGTGAATTTTTTTTTTTTAACTCCGGATTATGGAGTCAATTACAGTAGTGAAACTTGTCTTTGTCTTGATGACTTTACGATACTGCAGCCTTGTCGCCAAGTCACGATACATGCCTTAATTATTTACCATGTATTTCAGTTTTACTTTGTTTTCAAAAAGTATCATTTCATAGAGCGTTTTTATTCTTCAATACAACCTCCCATCCCATTCTCATTTTCTGTCTATCACTTTGTTACCCAACCCAGATGCTGGAGGCCCTGCAGTGACACTTGATTTTGTTTGAGGTGAGTGTTCTGTTGTTGTTCTTTGTCACTTTGGTCGAATTATTTGTTTACATGGGTCTGTATAAAATAGTATTGAATTTATTTGAAATTAGGCTTTAAACTATTTACTGAATCTAAGTGGACATGACAATGAATGTAATAGAATGCAAGTTTTAATTAGAATTAAATATAATTTAAATATAATTAATTATAATTGAAGCTTGTATATGTTAAAAAATCAAAATCAGTATGTTACCTTTGGGGTTGGCTGTGCCAGGCCCACGATGGCCTGCCTCTCTGGTGTGCTAGCCACAGTACTCATATCCAAAGTGTGAGGCTCCAGTTGTGTGACTGTGGTGAAGAAGGGGGGCCCCGGCAGGGAAGAGCCTGGGAAATGCGTAGACGACCCATTGACCTCTTTATGACCTCGGAAATACAGGGCCACCTGTTTTCGGATGGTGGACGTTCGGGGTCCCCTCTCGTGTTGGACGGCTGGAAACACCACATTAAAAGTTGTTTTATGTTTTGTTTTTACCTTTTCGCTCTGTCTTGGTCACTTTTGGTCATTTGAACTCCATGAAAATTACTTGATGAATTGATGTGATTTGACCACCAGAGGGCATATTATAATGCAGTCAAGTAGACACAAATAGGTTTCACAACTGGGCTAAGTGACTTAGTAATGTGAGTCATTTTCAGAGAGGATAAGGAATATATACCTGTGAGGACTGCATTGTGACTATTGTCTATGTGTGTTGCTGCACCGTTTGTGTTATAAAATGAAATATCCATATAGCGTTAGGATAAAGTGGTTGAGAAAATTGATGGATGGATGGTTGGGTGGATATTTACCGTCTTTATTCATGTTGACTTCCAGGCACTTTTTCAAGCGGCATGCTCGGCATTGGTTTCTGTGAGTTTTGTCTACAGGACACCCACCCTACACACACGCACGGAAACAGTGTTATCATATAATAGCTGCAACGCTACTATCCTTACTATTATCTTCCTAGGAGACCAATTTCCAGGTGCTATCATTATCACGCACGCCCCCCCTCGATTCAGTCTCATGGGGGGCGGGGTAAAATCTAAGAGAGGGGGGTGCTAAATAATATCCCGCCCCCTGCCCATTGAATCCTCGCTTTCATCACATTAGATGGGATTACACCTGATAAATTACAACGCACCGACGCGTTTCGCTATTTAAAAGCTGCCAGTGTGATGCGTTCAGGCACAGCTCGGAAACGGCGTCAACTAGTTGAAAGTGTCTTGCAGAAGCGCATAGGGGGGGGGGTAACCCATTTAATCGGGGGGGGGGGGGGGGGGCGGTACCTGAGAGCCAGACTTGCACACGTAAGTTCTATTTCGTCGAATGCTTCTTTTGAAGAAGCCCGAACAGCCGTCGCAGGCGTAGACGCCGTAGTGCTTGCCCGAACTGCGGTCTCCGCACACTTTGCACGGGATGTCCAAAATGCGACCTGCAATGGAAATTTGGAAATTAAGACGTTATTTTGGCAACAACGAATTCAAGAAACATTTTAAAGCTGTTTTCTTTCCGTATCGTAATCAAGGATAGGAAAAAGCAACACATAATGATTAAAAAAAAATCGCTTTCCCCTCACTTTGTTATGCTTTTGAATTTACCATTTTCTATTGGATGAGCCTGTTCGTTCATTGATATCAACACGTTATTATTTTAGCTAGTTTTACAAATTTCTAATCTGTGTATTAAGAAATCATAGCTGTATAAAGTACTTTCCTTCGTTGTATTAAATTATTTTATAATTATATATATGTTTTCTTTTTTCAACAGTGCTTTAATACTTCAATGTCTCATCCTTATAAAAATGGAACTCGTATTCTTAAAATTACGTTTTTATGGCATTAATACAGTTTTGCCATCAGGAAGAATAAATTCCTCCTTCCATCCATCCCGCCATTCATTTTCAACAGTTTTTTGTTTGTTTCGTTCTTTCTTTATTTTGAATGTTTAAATCAATCATTATTCGTAATTATTAGCAAAACTCGATCTTGCTATTTTAATGTATAGCATTAGTATCTGCATTGTAATGTGTAAAAAATTATTCAGTACTTGAGTAACCATTCTTGTTATACTTTATCGTTTAAAGTAAAACATTTGACTTGAAACAAACACACATTGAATAAGTTACATATAGTCAAGAAAAAGTATCTTAGTGCAAGAAAAGTACATTTTCTCTTTTTCTCTATTCAGTATATCTATCTGTCAGTCTGTCTAAATGTTTAATCCAAATCCATCTAAACTCGTCATATATACTATTAATTTCTGATGGGAGAGTCAATTTAAAAATCAATTTAAGTTTACATCATCAACCACCTTTTTATCTATTATCTCGCTCATTCATCACTTTACATTTCGATCGTTAAATTCTCATTTTAATCCTAATCCTCAAATTACTCACATCTACAGGATATACTGCGGACTTTTTGCCTTACTTTTTTTCCTCTTAGAAGAAGAAAGAAATGTTTCTTTCTTGTTTCATTTTCATTAACATTTTTATTAAATTAATGGATTCTCTATCTCGCTTGCTCTCGTACTCTCTCTCACTCTCTCACACTGGACAGTCGCACTTCAACCATGGGAATTCAGCGCGAGCATTTTCCAGACTGTAAAAGTGGGCGAGCGTCATAACCGGTTACTGTAAAACAATGGCCGGGGGGGGGGTCAATGGAGACATTAGGGAGGGAAAGTGTTAACTTAATGATTTCGTCCCATTGAAGCTCGTCTCACTGGCCGCATCGCGACAAGCTGCCAAGTCGGCCTCATAATGGGACTCGACAGCTGCTTTATCCGGCAGGTCTTTTGGCCCTAGGATTAGGCAGTGACACCGCGCCACCACAATAAACCCGTTTCACCAAACTCCAATCAAGTGCATGGAAATGGACTCCGGTGTTTGGTGGGGAAAGTGAAGTTTTTTTTTTGGTATTCAAATCTACAAGAAAAAGTGTGTAGGGGTGGGGTGAGTTGGGGGGCGTCTATGTAATTACACTGACGTTTTGCCACCTGCTCACTGATTCACCAGTGACCCGTCCCAAAGGGTAGCATGGGAATAAGTAGCAGCAAAGAAAAATAACTCCAGGGAGGCCGTTATTGTCATCAATTAGAAAGCCTTTTTTATTATTAGAATTAAAAACTAGTTGATGACTAACTTGACTTGAATGGCTTAAAAGTGCATGTCTACGCACCCGCGGGGTTGATTTGACACTTTAGGATGGAAATAATGAAATGAAAACAGCACAAGTAAAGTTGATAATTTTGAAAACATTTTTTTCCTAATTATTTTGTGCGCGTAAGGGAAACAATATTGTCACTTTATCCGAATTCGACTCTTTTACGGCGTAGTGCAACAAGGGCCAAAACCTGATATATATCTATTTAACCAATGTTAAGGGGGTGCCATTAATAATGCATATAATTCGATGAGATAAGTGATATGATTGAGATTTTCAATTAGCTACAATGAATTAACTGAGAAAATAATTTAAATTTGAGTCTGTGCACGTGTATGATTTTTATGGGGTGTTATGCAAAAAAAAAAAGTCCAACATTTTGGCCTAAAAGACGCAGTTTGAAAGGTTTAAAATTAAGAGAAGACGAGGAATTAAGAACACGTTAGAATAGCTCTAATTTAGTTTGCTTGTTTTTCGGCAACGCAAAGAAAATCGGTACACACAATTTTGAATTTTAAAAACAATTTAAATTGATTTGGTTTTGAAACGAATAGGCCTACATAAAAGTTAAAACAGCAATGTGACGCACACGTTTCCCGAATGTTTCATAACAAACTGATAGTCACTTTCTTTTAAACATGCACTAATAATTTCCATGCGCTTGATTTTGCATCTTTTTCTCAAGTTAAAATGCCACTTACTTGATTTGACATTGAGAATATCCAAACAGCCACTTGTTGAGCCGGCAGGTTTGCTCATCATGGAAAAATGCTGAAGGTTCAAGATGGAAAAACCGTCTCTTTAAAAAATAGTCTAAAAAAAAAGTGATAAATCTTAATCTCGCTTTCGTTTCTTTCCGTCGCCCCACCAAACCTAACGAGTCCACGCTCAGCTCGCGCGGCGACGCATCGTCCCTTTTGGTCAATCGGCGAACCGGACCGACTTGCAGCCTTTGGCAGCCCGGCGATGGTGACCTGTCGGCGGCAGCGGTCGATGCGCAACAGGCGTCAAGTTGGAGCTGAAGGAGGCCGGATAAAGAGGGCAAAAAGCAAACAAACCCCAAATGTTTTTGCGTTCTTTTTTTTTTTCCTTTTCTTTTTTGTTTTTGCACTAGAGGCACCAAACTGAGATTTGTGTGTTGAGTCGTGGCCGCAGGTGTGACTTTGTGCTGCGACTTGGCCCGAATAAATCAAGCCTGCTAATATTTAGCACAAGTGTCAGGAGGGAGGCTGGAGGGTGGAGATCTCCACTTCCTTCATCCACTTGGCTTTCCACGCCAAACTCCGCCGTGACGTCACGCTCTCTCGCTCGCTCTCGGTCTCTCTCTCTCTTAGTCTCGCTCTCTCGCTCTCTCGCTCGCTCTCATTCATTGATCCCAAGGCACTGCCCACTAGCCACTCTAGTGTTCTGCCCCCTTTTATTACAATTTAGTAAACGTTACAAAAAACTAACCTGGTAGGTAGTATTTTAAATCCAGGTAACACCCAAAATGACATAAATAAAATAACTAACAATAAAAAAAAGCATAAGAATTTAGATACAGTAAACGATGTCAAAAAAGGCACTTTATAATGACATCATGTCAATGAAAAAATTCACTCACTTTTCATTTAGTTATTAAATGGTATTTAATCAAATAAAATACACATTTTTACTTGGGAATTTTAAAATGTTATTTTATTTGCATTTGCTAAACTGCAAAGACATGGAAAAACAACGTAAACTGCATCCGAATAGTACTTAATAGATAATGTGCTTTAACCACGTTAAAATATATTTTTCTTTGATTTTCTCGATAATAATAAGTTAGACGATTCCAACAAAGTCAAAGACAAAAAAAGTGATTATTGCTGTCCATTGCAAAGCATGTTGGCCTTGTGATTTTTTTTCCAGTGGCTACCAGTAGGCTACTTTAAGTCATTTCTCTTCCCGCATGACGCCCCCACCCGGTTGCCCCACGCACGCTCCCCTCCCATCCACGCAACTGTGGACGCCGGGTTCTTCTCTTTCTGACACCCTGACCTTGACAGCTTGCTGCGCTCTCCCCGGGTAACTCCAGAAATCCATATTCTGGTTTTAATTGTCCTTCTTCCCACGGTGCGGCGGAGGCCATATGGCCGCACAAAGTGTCGATTTAAGCGGACATGGGGCGAGGCGGGGAGGCGTATTTAATTGCAATTAACCATTGTGTCTTTGGTGTCTCGCAACCTGCAGCTTTTACGCGCGGGATGAATTCACTCGAAAGTTTTTGTAGGCCCTGGCGATGACAAAGCAGACACAATATTAGGTACACCTGCGCTGACTAATGAGTGCGATGCAAAAAATTGTATCAGGCGCAGCCCTCGATGTGATGAAATGTCACATTTGTAAAAATATTCATTTTAGGACTGAACAACTTTATGATTATAACAAAACTCCATATTTAAGTTTGGAACTATTCGTAGTCTTCATATATTCAGATCGAATACAAAAAAATAAAAAATAGGGTCAAGGTATTTTAAAATATTATGACGACTAATGATGATATGCTTTTGTGAAGTGGACCGCGTTGTTCCAGTGCATGACTTTCGACAAAAGTTTTCGACTGCTGCCATCTCACTTGTTTGCGCGTGAGTGCGGATGTGTCCCGTGTGCGCGCGTGTGCGTGGGTGGCTGCCGGCGGTTGAATGGCGAATGTTTGACATAATCTCCTTAACGCGTCCTAATCCTCGTCATTCACGGATAGCCTTTACACAAATATAACCAACATCATGGTTGCCCGGGTTGCCTTCTTTCACTTTCTTTTCGCGCTCTCTCCGCGAGTGACAATCTTCTGCAGACACTTAATGAAATGTCAGCAACAAAAGGAAGCAGTCGATGGTGTGTCTGTTTTTCTGTCTTTATTTATTTTTGTGTATCAGGGGAGCTCTTCTTCCCTATGGAGATATTTGGCGTACTTCAAGATAAACAAACATGGGGGAAGTAACTGCAGAACAATAGAAAACCTGATTTTTTTAAACTGCGCGCTTGCATGAGCGTGGATGCTGAAAATACGATACTGAAAACACCACAGACAAGGACTGCACAGGTCCCTATAAGCAATCAGGCGGAATGCAATTGGTTTAGCAAGAAGTCACTAAGCACCAGGGAGCAAATAATGGGGAGATTTCAAGGCTGGTAAAAGCCATTGAGCAGCTGTGCCCTCTTTAAAAGTGACCCCGAAGAAATCAACCACTGCTGCTTTACATCACAGTTATTTTTTTATTCACGTGAATTCAAGCCCCCCCCCCCCCCCAGGCCCAGATTTGAACCCAGAACTGTAGACTGTGAGACAGATCCACTGTACACCTAGAACATGAAAGAGTGAGATGTTTCAGCACCATGGATAGTTCCATCTAGTGTGGCAGGTTACCTGTCGCTACAAAATGAAAATCTTTTGGCAGTTGACCCCAAAACTGCCCCATCACTACTGACACAATTTTTGACCTTTTTTTAATTTTTTTTTTTTTAACCCATCAGTTATACAAGTGCTGTAGAATGTAGAGTAAGGCAAGAGCTCATATTTGAATCCCAAAGTGAGGCAGACGTGCTGACCACTTGCCCACTCTAAAAAGTCAACCCCTGGGCCTGTTTCCATGCAAGACACTTTTCCTCATACAGGCCTATTGGTCGCCGCCGCTGTGCAACATTGTGTAGTTGTGTGCATAAGACAAACCTGCACACATGTGCTCTCCCTAGACAAGAGTCCAGGAGTCCAGAACCAAAAACGTAGAAAACGAGCCGGCGCGTCGCAGTTTGGACGCTCTGACAAATCTATTTGGGGCAAATTGTCAGTGAGAAACTTCCGCTCGAACTGCCTTGGACAAAACTGGCTGTTGGGGAGAGCAAATCCCGCTGCACGAGGGTGGGGGACAATGGGGGGCGAATGTGTTGATGTGCGGCCGGTGGCTGGGGTGGGACAATGGACGGATTAGTCAGTCCCCTGGCTGACTGATTTGAGATGGCTCCTCTCAGCCTCTCACCGTGGGGAGTCCCATTGTCAGGCTTCTGATTCCCACTTCTCACAAACTCCAAACAAAAGTCAATCTCTTTCTCAAGGGGTGCTGGTGGTGGCGCGAGGGGGCCGAGTATCGACCCGTGTTTCGGACGGGGAAAGTGACTCAAAAACTCCACTCGCCGTCCGCCCCAGCCTCTCTTTCTTTCTTGCTCCATCGTCGCTCGCTTGGTGATCTCGAGTGCAGTGGGGAAGCACCTGTTGGAGGCTTAGAGGCAGGCGCTGCTCTGCACTCGGGTGGGGGTCATTAATATTAAAATATACAGAGATGCCATCACTGGCTGCTCTGAAATCGCTCTGATGTCGCCCCTGGGTTCTCCTCTCGGCATGGACCTCTGCTTTCAGTAGGTAGTAAAGAGCCGTCTTTTCTTTTTTCTTGCTTCTTCTCCCCAACCCATCTAGCCTTTTCTCTGTGAAAAGACTCATTAACAAATTATGACAGCTGAGTAGAGGGGCTTAGTGTGTTGACACTGCAAAGACAAACACGTGAACGCCGAGACAGCTTTGACTCAGGAACAGGTGCAATCGTTCGCTCAGCTCACATTTTAAGGATGACCATTGAAATCCAATACAAAAAAAATCTGCTGGCATTCACACATGCCAGCCATAATGTCAAAAAAAGTGACCATTTACTAAGCAGACCATCATTTTGTCTTTGTTAAAAGGCAACGAGCTGTCAGCGGGACTCACCCAAATCACTCGGAATTGCTCCCAGCATCGGAGCCAGGACTGGTTCCTCTGCTCTGTCAGTCTCGCTTTCTGATCCACTTTACCTGACGTTTGCCTGCTGCCAAGTCAGGTTCAAGGGTCACGCTTTCCAGTCAGCGTTAATTCTCAGTGAGCCGTCTCAGAATTTCTCCCAATAAGAACTAGTGGAGATACCGCAATTGAAATCTCTCATCCAAATTCATCATCTGTTTTAATTGTAACAAAAAACATTCCCAGAATAGGAACGGGCCAGCGAATTTAGGGCCATTTTCTCAATCCTTATCCAATTTTCCCATCCTTAAATTCCCTCCAACTTAGAGATGCTCTCAATTCCACAGTGCCCAAATGCTGTCCTTTGGCCCTGTGCACCCCCCCCCCCCCCTCGCACCCCCAGCCCCTTAGCCCACAGCTATCATTCATAACCTGAGAGAGAAAAGAGATGGGACAAGGACGCAGGGGGGTAGCGGAGAGCAACACGGCAGCTTATTTAGAAGACTTCCTTTATTGGAACATGTGCAAGCAGTTCAAGCACAAAGGACTTAAATAGGATATTTTCTGTTCCCTATAGTTGCTTTCCCCTTTTAAGTGCAGAGGCAAGAAAAAAGTAAGTTTACAACTGCCTCCTCAATGGGAGCTCTTCACTCGCAGGTTGCGGGGACCTGAGTGACCTAGGAAAGTTAATTAGGAGGCGAACAAAGAGCGAGCCGCAGCAGAATGCCTCGCCTCTCCTCCAGCCAAAGATGTCATCCATTAATTAGGAAAATCTTTAAGGTGGCCTCATTGAATTTACAGAAAGCCCCGTGGTTGGCGGGCAACAGTTTTTTGATCAGGGCCTGACTCAAACAATGCCTTTCTGGGGGTTCGGAAAAAAGAAGAAGGAGGAGTGAGGAGGAGGAGGAGGTGGTGAAACGTATGGGGCTAGCGTACAGTTTAATGATGGGCCGGCTGTCGATTGTGACAGCTCAAATTCACATGGGGGTGGGTGGGGGCATAGTTTGGGGATGATGTCATGCAAAGGGAACCTGGGGGCTTGGGAAGTAGGAGGGAGGGGGGACCACTTAAAGTTAAAAATGCTGCCTGCATCTGGGCTAAATCCGCCACTAGAAAACAGAGGCTTTTTCCTGACTCCCCCACCAACCACCTCATTGACAAATCATGGCTAATGCTAATGCTAACACAGCAGCTAACATGCAACCTCGCCACTTCAAGATAGGGAACGTACACCTGTTGCTTTTTATTACTGGATGTGATTGCTAATGTTTACTAAATTGGTTACTGTTTCTTAGGCCAAATGTCTATGACCTGTGGAGTTCCGGACGGTCAATTCTGGGACCCCTATTATTATTATTATTATTATTTTTTTTAAATTATTCTTTGGCAGTTTTGCGAAAGGGTCGATGCAGAATTAGCTTTTTGATTTAAAATCTTTTTGATTTTAAAAAGAAAATAACAAAACAATGGCATCCAGATGATGCATGTCTGAGCTATTATGTGCAGGCATGCCAGCATATTGATGCCTCTGCTTGGATGTGAATTGCTCCCCCCCCCCCCCCACCCCACCCTCCTCCTCGCCTTCCCATTCCCCTCCTGGGGGACTAATTTGTTTGGAGGGCTGACGTGGTTTGTAGCTCAGCACGTCTTGCTGTAAACATATTGCCGTGTCACCGCCAGTAGAAGGGAGGGGGGGGTGTTACTTATTTTGCATATCCAGATAAGCTTTATCTATATGATGCTCCATTTATTATTATTCATATCTATAAAATTATTAGTAGTACAGTCATAGTAGTTGCACCTATGTGGGTGTCATACAAGCTGAGAAGAAGTCCACAAAGTCCGCAAACAGCCATATGGCTGGACACGGCGAATAACAACTTAATTGAACGGCTCACCCGTCCTCCCTTGTTCTGTTTGGGCACTGGGGGTTTATGTTCAGTTCAGTGGGGCTGAAAGAAGTCACTTTCGCATCTTGTTATGGAACAAGACGTCCGGGCGTGTCTGGAGTCAGCTTCGTGTTTGGTAATTATCCCACCGCCCACCGCCTCTCCTTCTCGCTGTACGAGCACCGGCCGACCCAAGTGACCCATGGAAGAGGGCGCAACATGTCGTCAGCTGCCTGATTGGAGGTGATACAGTTAGTGCTTAAGCCTGTCGCGGTGATGACAGTGCACAGACATTTTCATACGTCAACAAATGAAAATTGATATTCACATGCTGAATTGTCTGTGTATAATGGATATGAACCATATCCAAACAATTCTCAAACGGCTTTTTAAGCATACCGCAACCTTCACTGTCTTCCTTCATTTGTGGGAATCAAAGCGAAGAGCATCTCTCGTGTCCGGTCCAAGTGGTTCATTTCAACTGGAGTGAGCTTTTGAAAGAATGGAATGGACCCGCCTTGATCTGCGTCAATTGTCATCCCGGGGCCCGGGGCCACTTCGGCAGCCAGTATAGCGGGGACGAAGTCAGGGCTTAATCCCTAGAAAAGAGGAGACTCACAGGAGAGGAGCAGATTAACAATAACCAAGTCAAGCGTATAAAATGAAAGCGAAATCTCTATTATCACTCCCCGCGATTCCCAGCAAAGTGGTGAAAATCAGGGTTAGTTTGCGATTCGAGTCAGACGCCGATGGAAGAATATGGGGGTCCCCGCGGGTTGGGAGACTCACACGACGAAAAAGGCCGATATCGGGGAGAAAGGGCCAAGAAGAAAGCCCCTCTCCCATCGCGACATAACCATTAAATGCAGTCTGACTTTATGTTGTATAGAGAGGGGGGCGCAAGAAAGGAGGCACAGTTCTCTGATGAAAGAATGAGGTTTTGGGCGGATTAGGGACGGCCCGAGGGATGAAGAATAACTTCTGCATAACTTTACAGCTACTTTTCTCTCCACCGCGCCAAAGAGCCAAGTTGAAGGCCGCTGGGAGTTAACCTGCGTTTACATCATAAAAAAATATGGATATAATGAAGAGAAATGGGTGGCAAAGTGTGAAAGCAGAGGGGGAAGGGAAACAAATCTTAATAAAAAGTCTGTTTTCTAAGTACCGCGCGGTGTGAATTCTTACATAGAGCTAACTCGGCAATATACTTTTTTCCTGTGCCTGTCGACTGTGTTTGTCGACTGTGTCGTGACAGCCATGTTTGCGGAGTTCATCCCGATGAGGTTTTACACAGAGGAACGTAATACTGTGCTTAACTTTTGTGCAGTTTCCTACTAAATTCCCTTAAGAACGTGTTGATCAGCTTAGCGGGCATGAGCGCGAGCCGTCCATTCTTGCGGGTGATTTTCTGCACAATAACGGACATTAAAGTATACAGCCTATATTTTACACAGAATACCTCGGATTGTAAGTACAGGTAATTTTTTTGGGTATAATTTGCTGCACTTTTACTTATAAAATCAAGAGAAAGTTGAACAGCTATGTATAGTTCCTCAAGAGCTCTCATCATCATCATGTATTTGATCAGTCTAATTGATGATTTTTGTCCTCTTGGTTCCTCTGTCTAGCACATGCTAATGAATGCCGGCATCCGACAATAACGGTCATCTCCAGTAATGATATGCGGATTTTTTTTTCTCTACATGGTGTGCTCTTGATTAGAGTCGCAGAGGAAGAGAGCCAAATAACGCTGTAATCACGGCGAAGTCCACCACTGCCTTAGCTGTCATACTAATGTCCAAGTTACTCCTTTAAATAATGATAGTGTCTACAATAATGAGAATGGTTGCATGCTCTTTCCAACTAAGAGGTAGGCCTCACTTTGGGCAAAGATAAAGGAACGAGGCCACGTCCGAGCAATTAGTCGGCGGATAGAAGAGTTAATGAGCTGCTCTCGTTGTCGTGTGCAGCATTTCGGGGGGATATACCCCTATATTTACCACTCAAGTGGCGCACGGCCATTAGAATAGGCGGACGATGCCGCGCGCGTCCTCTTCCCCCTTATTTTCATTAGGCCCCGATGACTGCAGAATTGATGCGGCCTGAGACTTATCAAAAGCTACTAATTTCACATTAGCGGCCATTGACTGCCGCGGCTTGATTCGAGGGCTTTGTGACAATTATCACAATCAGCGCAGGGGCCTGAAGCATTTAAGATGACTGATTATTTGATGCAATGCTGTGTTGGTGAAAAATAGATGGATGGATGGATGGATGGATGGATGGATGGATGGATGGATGGATGGATGGATGGATGGATGGATGGATAGATAGATAGATAGATAGATAGATAGATAGATAGATAGATAGATAGATAGATAGATAGATAGATAGATAGATAGATAGATAGATAGATAGATAGATAGATAGATAGATAGATAGATAGATAGATAGATAGATAGATAGATAGATAGATTGGCTGGCAACCAGTTCAGGGTGTCCCCCGCCTACTGCCCGATGACTGCTGGGATAGGCTCCAGCACGCCCGCGACCCCTGTGGGGACAAGCAGTACAGATGATGGATGGATGGATGGATGGATGGATGGATGGATGGATGGATGGATGGATGGATGGATGGATGGATGGATGGATGGATGGATGGATGGATGGATGGATGGATGGATGGATGGATGGATGGATGGATGGATGGATGGATGAAATTACGTAGAAATTAGCAGGACATTAATAGCATCTGACAATCATATTCAGGTTCCTAAAAAAACAAGCATTATACAGTATTCTGAACTCAACTCACCCTGTAAAAAAATGAAAATAAATAAGGATTAAATAATATAAATACAATGATATTACATTTTGGTACGCAAACTGCGTACTGGTTTTGGCTGTTACCCTGAGATCTCGCGAGACTTCTCCCAGTCACATGATCCCGCTAATCCCAAACACGGAAGTTGTGGGTTCCATGAGGCAGACGAATGTATTTCGACGCATTTAAGATATTGAACATGTTTCTTAATTACCAAAACTTGTTTTTAACCGTGTGGTCGTTATATATTTGCTCCGTTGCGCCGAGCGAAGGAGCTAACGCCACACTTTCCGTTTCAGTTGCGGCGGAGCCGCCCGTTTTTCTGCCGGCGACGGAGGACGACTCTCCCGCCCCCTTCTTCTTGATGTCCGCCTTCCCGGACGACTTGGAGGTGAGCGACTACTGCAGCGAGCTGCTGAGCCTGTTTGGCCAGCGCTATGAGACCTATGTCAACTGCCTGGTTACCTCTGCCCGGCCGGTTAAAGTTTGCCAGAACTGCTTCGGCGCCTACGGCATGCTGGTGAACACCTACATGAACATCTCCTCGGAACAGGTACCGCAACAACAATGTCCTTGGAACTGTGCGTCTCATGAGTTACTGTGGTCTTGTGATATTTCTTCCCTAAGGAGGCAACATTAATAACTCTGCTTGGTTTGTTGTTTTTGGTGCTAAATGTATTCAGTTGGGTCCTGGCAATGAGAGCTGCAGGGACAGCCTTCTGCGCAGTGACCGTCTCATGCTGGTCTATCTGCTGTTTAACAACCTAAAGGACATGTGGACCAAATCTGCCTGTGACAGTAAGTGCACCCAAACACGACTGTAAATGCAAGATTCACTTCTCCTATAGTGAGGATCACATGACTATTAGAGACAAAGCATGTGACTTTTCTTACTTCTGCTCAGTGCAATGATGGCTCATTGTTTGCATGTTTCCCGTCTATTGGGCTATCTGGCGCTTTATTTTTGGTAAGATTATGTTGAAATGAATTCACATTGTTTTGGGCACACATGCACACTTGATGGTGAATGACAAAGCTCTTGCTTTTTTTTCCTCGATGTAGACTGTATCAATGATGGATTCCAGAGTCTCACCAATGACACTCTGTACTTCATGTCCACTCTCAACCAAACTCTCACCTGCTTTGATATGTATCAACAGGTACTCACTTGCTTATTCACACATTCCCAGATTCACACACAGAGATGCAATGTCTCACCCCTTTTGGCATGTCTCCGCAGGGGAATCACACAGAGCTGTGTAAAAACTGTAAGAGTGCATATAAGGTCCTCAATGAGCTTTACAGCCGCATGGAGAAGAACGACACCATGTGTATTGACATTGAGGATGGGGTACGTACGTGGCTAAAGTGGCCAAACAATCAAACTGCTCAAAGATTTTTTTTTGGCCTTGGGATTTGAATGTGATTAACATTTCCCAAAGTCTTAGCTCTTTTTTTGCTGTTTGTTGCACATTGTGGCGGTGCGCAAGGTGACCGCACAGCAGCATTACTGTCTCACTTTTAATTCCAGTATTGTGACTTTGAAGTGTCAGCACGTCATTTGCATACGCTGGCATTTCCAAAAAGACGACCACCAAGATGGGCGAACCGATTAGCAATAATGTGTCGTAGTCTCCACCGCTTATTTTGGCACTCTGCCTCGTTCTCAGATGAACGTGACCCGCAGGCTGTGGAGTAAAAACTTCAAATGTTCCCTCCCCCGCGAGGAGACGGTGCCTGTCATCGCCGTGTCCGGCTTCATGCTCTTTCTGCCCGTCATCTTCTACTTGAGCAGCTTCCTTCACTCGGAACAAAAGAAACGCAAGCTCATACACCGTGAGTAACCCGCTTAATTCCCCCATTGTTGCGCGCACATATTTTGACAGGGGTTTTGAAGGCTCTTTGTGGGCTGCTAAAATGGGTGCGGGGTTGTGTACTTGGACTGTGACAGTAAAGTTTTGGCCCTGCGACGGGACCGAGGTTAGCAGTGAAGGGTGAACCTGACAAAATCGTCATGAATCCAGCCAACACGAACAAATGACAACCCCTCCTCCCACTTTGTTGCAGCCAAGAGAGCAAAGTCGTACGCCGCCAGTCTGATGAACATTCAGGACAAGCAGAGCTGATGGCGGACGCCACTGAGTTGTTCCAAGTTTTGCACGTTTGGGAGGTTTGTGGTAAGAGCGGCTGTTACTCTCCGAAGGATGATTTCACCTCAGTATTTCAAGGACCCGGACAAATTGAATGTTAAACACACGGAAGGTTGCAATGTTCACATTGTCCAAACTTTTCATTTGACTTTTTAAAAACTTGTATATGTCATTAAATTAGGATGTTTTGACTTTACCGCTGTCAGTGAAGCATTTTTAGGAATAGCCATTTACGTGTTATTGAGTGTTTGCATCCTGGTGTGCAACTATTTATTTTTATTAATCTCCACAATCCTTACAATATATCAACCGTGATTAAATGTGAAAGAAATTAGTTAGCTCGGCTTTTATTGAGCCTTCTTTTTGAGTAAAATGTGAAACGTCAAAACCACTGAAATGGTTTTTACCCTGCTATACTTTATGCTGCTGTAATTCAAAATTGATTAAATAGGAACGGATCCATGCTTTTAAATCCTAATATTAATTACATAGTTGCACACACAGCTGCACAAACATTCTCGTGTTTTTGTGCAAATGTGTGTGCGCACATTGTCAAATGTGAGTCAGCGCTCTAGTTATGGATTGAGAAATGGGTTTTATGTCTTTAATGCAACCTGAGAGAGAGCCCGCTACAAAAATAAGAGAAGTACTCCATGTCCATTAGCGGTGACGCAGACATTTTGGCTAAATACAACCACACGGACATAAGTCATGAGAGCACTCTGAATTATGCTGCCAAAATCAGTCTTTTGTGGATACATCAACCTTTGAAAGTTGTTTTTTTTCTTTGTTGAGCTTGTCGTTGGGTTCATTTCCTGGTATTTCTTTACGGCTATGTTTGGAGTGCTGGATTGATGAACATTAAGCACATTTATGTCATTGTTTAGTCACGCTATCAATAAGCCGGTAGTCCCTGGACAGATCGTTAAAAGCAGAATATATACGAGTTTAACAAATAGCATCCATGTGGTGGTGTTCTAACATAAATAACTAAATATAACAGTACTCACAAGCATATATTCTTTATCCTTGCAAAACGCGACTTATTGAGCCACTTTCAGTAATTGAGTAAAACTGTTTGCCTTACTATATTATACTGCTGTCTAGTGGGCAAACGTTGCGCATACCAGAAGAAGCTGTAATGAAAAACAAATTTTCCCCCCTCCACTTTTTGTTAATTATATTAATACTCTTTTTTTTCTCATATAGACATTATAGAGTGTTGGTTTCTCGATTAATAAAAAAACCAAAAAACACGCAGCTTCCGCTGCACTGCGTCAGCCCGAGTGAGTCCGAGGTGCAGAGTTCCACACAGCGGCGGCCCTTGTTCCAAACTCTCGCATGGGGGTGGCCTTTTCCTCCATCATTAGCGGCTAATCTAACAGCAGGATAAAGATACTTCACCCAATAATCTCCTCCGCCACACACACCCTCGTTAAAACACTTTTCTTGGCTTCTTGGTCTGATGGAGCGTAGCCACTGGGGCCCATCAGCTCACCGCTAAGAGCATTACGCGCACACCGAGTCATATGAGCCCCTTCAGGGCGGCGTGTTGCGTGAAAATGCCGTGTGCCGGCCGGCTCGGTGGTGACAGTATAAGATTCCCACTAAACTCTGCCGCTTGATTAGTCAAGTGAGATGATAAGCCTTTAAATAAACACAAGTGTATTAGTTGATAACAAACAGTGACGTAAATGTGTTATTTAGTTTAAAGTCCCAATGATCATCGATTGAATAAAAATTATTTAATATGTAAAAGCTGAAACAATTCAATGTTGTCCATTAAATATAATATACAGTTATACCGGCGATAACAAATCAATAAATAAAACTTCCACATTCCAAAATGTTCTGTATAAACTACATAACATAGTATTTGACTATTATAGTTATGCTGCCATTTTGTTGTTTTTATTTTATGTTTATGAATTTGTGTATACAAAAAACACATATTTGAAATGTCATTGCAACAAAGACTGCCTTAGTTGAAACAGTGAGTGACTTTTGCCAGATTTATTGCTGTTTTGCAATAAAAAATAAAATCCAGGAGTAATCGGCCTAATTCCTCATATAATTCCTCATATAATAATTGACCACCTAATCCACTAACAGTTTTGATATTGCAATGTGACAACCACATCATACTTGTTCTGCTTCTGTTGCTGGATTATAAAAGTGCTGAGATTTATGTTCAGGTTTTAGTGTGAACAATAAACACTTGGAAAATCATTTGTAAATCTCAAATGACCTCTTCATTCACTCCTATTGTTTTTGAAAGCTTTTGTTGACATTGTTTTTTTTTTTCTTGCTTTCTAGTACAAGCGTGACTGGTATCTGGAACTGTTCATAATTCCCTTCAACCTAACTAAGGCGCTAGTTTCAGCTAAAGAAAAACGGTAGGTAGGTTTTGTGTTCTTTTGGTGATGAGTGGTCTTATTCTAACATTCTTCCAAACACGCCAGAAAATGTGTCATGTTTGATTTAGAAACAATACTGCTCATCACCAGAAGAGCACCATACCTGAAGTGAAGCATAGTGGTGGCAGCATCATGATTTGGCACTGTATTTGTTTTTTTCTCACCTGGTGTTGGGGCCTTAGATAAGGTGGAAAAAATTATGAATAGTTCTGTATCTCAGGTAAGATTATGAGAACAGTTCAAATTTATTTGGGCTTAATCAGATGCACTTCAAATGGTGGCAGGTGTATTCATGTTTAACTTGAGTTTCAATGTATTCATTCTCAACAGCCAATCTTGAGGGTGCATATACTTTTGCAACCACATTCTTTCAGTTATTTTTACAGGGTGTGTAGACTTTTCTATCCACTGTATCTCATTGCTTTGTCATGCCGACATCAAGAAAGTGTTAGTTGGCGTTTAGGTTGTGGCGTAAGACCTGGAAGCCTACCATCAGCCAGCAGCGTCCCCCCCTAAAACGTCAATTAACTGGCTGTAGGTGACCTTTAGGCCGCACACCTCTCAACGCCTCAGCCATGAATATGATTCTTTGTCGACTAAGAAGTAAACAAATGCCCCCGCGGCTTGGATTTAGCACACACGCGTGCGCGCATTCGTCATGCACCTGCGAGCGGGGGTCAAAGTCTGTCAATCCCAAGATTATGGCATTAGGCTAGATTATAAAATCACTCTCTTATGGCAGTCATTGAGTTTGTAATCTCAGCTCCATACAAAAAAAAGGTGTTCACGCTTGTAAGAAAAAGAGACGTCCTGCTCCCTCGTGGTCCCTCGCCTGCACAAAGGTATTATGTCAAGTCAGCTGTTGGTGACATCGCAGATGTTGGATCATATGTCAGAAACCTTTGCTACCCGGGGTACCACTTGAGGATAAAGCAGCGGCTGAAGGGCACGAGCGTCTGACCCCCTTGTGTACCATCATCTTGTCAAGACAGTGAGCATTTGGGCAAGTAGGCTTCTGTTTTTTGATCAGGTACACGGTTGATATGTGGTTTATTTTGAGACAATACCGCTATCTACAGACAAGTGTTTGTATTGCAGATTTTGCTCAAAAGGAAAGGCTTGAAGGCAGCGCTCGGTTGCCATAGCAACAGGTCGCAAAACGCAGCCCCGTGATATTCTGTAGGAATCTACACGCTTCTTAATTCGTCATACCGTGAATATTTTTTTTACTTGTCAAAACATAATTATGGAAAAAGTAAAGGCTGCTGGGAAGACGTGTGAAAACTTGGATGTTTCTGAAATTAAAGACTCTGAAAACAGGTAAATTGGGTCGTTTTGTTCTAGCACTCTATTTAGAATTTATTTTGCAAAGCCAAGTGTATATTACTGCGCTAACACGTAAATGCGGAATCAAATGGCCTTCTGTTACTTTGTGCACATGGAGAGTGTCCACGCAGGAGAAGCCACCTCCAGCAGAAGAGCAACATGCAAAGGTTGGTAAATTGGGAACTACTCTTAGTCGTAGTACAAATTAATAAATCAATAATAAAGGCTAGCATAATACTAATTTGGAGTTATGTTTTATATGCATTTGTGTAATGTTGTACTTATATAATGGACATACATAATATCATTTATGAATCAACCTATGTTTATAGCTCTATAAAATGTTTTTTTTTCCCCAGCCGTGCATCTCCGGGAAAATGTCCAAGCTGGAGAGAGATTTGCTGGCATTAGTGACCGACATCCAAGTTGCAGCTGACGCCAAAGAATCCATGCGACGGGAAGAGTTGGAGGCAGCTCGCAGGAAACGGTCAGTTTTCATTTTGCCAAAGAATAAGATTGACACCCGTGTGTCCTTTCTCATTGTGGCCTTTTTGACTCAGCACAGAGATGCTGGAAAAGGAATTCAAGTCCAGCCAGGAGAAGTTTGAGGAGATAACCAGCAGGTGGTCGTTGGCTGAGCAGACCGTCATCCCTCATGAGCTGCAGGAAACGCTCAAGTGGCAGCAGCTCCTGTGTGCAGAACTCATCGAAGACAAAAGGAAAGTCATCAAAGACCTCCAGCAGGTAAGAGAACGACATAAACTACGTCAACCCACTGGTGCCAGGGCTCCGTCGACGATGTCATTGAGCAGGAGTTGAAGCGTGGAGACGATCTCTTCGTGAAGGACTTGAGGAGGCAGGCGGAGGAGATTGATCAGATGATGCAATGCTCTGAAGAGCTCATCACGACTCTGACTCAGGCCTACAGGGAGGAGCTGGATGAGATTGAGGTGCAGTCATGTCATGTTCACTTTTATGGAATTGGCATCAATGTTATTATCATCCATCCATCTTCTTCCGCTTATCCGGGGTCGGGTCGCGGGGGCAGCAGCTTTAGGAGGGACTCCCAGACTTCCCTCTCCCCAGCCACTTCATCCAGCTCATTCCGGGGATCCCAAGATGTTCCCAGGCCAGCTGAGAGACATAGTCCCTCTAGCGCGTCCTGGGTCGTCCACGGGGTCTCCTACCAGTGGGACATGCCCGGAACACCTCCCCAGGGAGGCGTCCAGGAGGCATCCTGATGAGATGCCCGAGCCACCTCATCTGGCTCCTCTCAACATGGAGGAGCAGCGACTCTACTCCGAGTCTCTCCCGGTCTTTTGTTATTATCATTGGTCACGTAAAAAAATGAAATAACTAAAACTATGGTCAAGAAAACATTATAATTACTTGAGCAGTCGTGATGCTCACCTTCTTGCTACCTGGAATATGTGCTCTTTGTTATTGACACTTACCTTTGTCCAGAGCGTGCACCAGCGGGAACATGAAGTCTTGCTCACAAAAGACCAGAGCGAATGGGAGCAGTGCCTCAAGGAGCTGTGGGACCAGCAGGTTAGGAGACTTTTACATTTCTAACGCATGGGGTGCACATGTAAATGAGCGATGGTGTATTTGCAGCAAAAGAGGCTAGCAGAGAGGAAGAGGACAGTGGAGGAGTACGAAGCCAAAATTTATAACCTGTCGATGGATCCCGAATACAAATATGATGCGTTGAGGGCCGAACACTTCGCTAAGTGTCAGGTAAGGAGATAAATTGTGTGAGAATGAATTTATATGTACCAGTGTGATTGATTTTAACGAGTAGAGTTGAACACTTCTATTTTTTTAAGGCTCTGGAGAGGGAACATGACCAAATGCTGGCCGACAGCCTGCTCAGCAGTATTAACTACATCAAAGATAAGGACGACCGAGAGATGTACAACTTAAGCCACATGAAGAAGAGAATCCTCAAGTAAGTTAAATGCTCAAGTCACTCTACAGTGAGGCCACGCCCCTTAAAGGCACACAGCCAACGCTAGTCATCACTCGTAATCAAACTTTAATTGTTTTTTTGTTTTTTTTTATTAATAATAACAACAAAACAAAGATTGTACACGTTGTGCTCCAGGCTGCAGACAGAGATGAAAAACCTGAGGCGCACTTATGCGAGCAGCAAGATACAATCAGAGAAGCAGAGCGCCCATTTGACTGATGACTACAAACGCAGCATCGAGAAATACAAGTGCATGCAGCAGAGAATCAAGTGAGAGATTAGAAATTAGGATTTAACCATTTCGGGGGAAAAAACAAATGCGTTTTATTTCCTTTCAATATTATGATGGCAATCGTATATAATTATCTTTTTTTCCAAGATACTTTTTACAATTTTTGAGAAATTGCAATCTACAAAATTACAATGCCCCATTTGATCATTTAGCCCTCTGAAAGATGCCTTTTCTTAATTGTTATCTTCATTCATCCTTCAGACACTTTGCTGTCACTGATTCCAAACAATTTAAGGACACATGGAAGATGCTTGACAAGGAAGTGAGGCAACAAGCTGAGAAGGCTTTAGTCATCGACTCCATGATTTACAAGCAGCTCCTTGGTCTGGCCTGGCCGAGACCGCGAGCAGCCTCCTCCTTGGGTCTGTCTGGTCCAGACCAAATGTGGAAACAAGCCAGTGTGGAACAGACCGGGCTGCTGCCTGAAAGCTCTGCTGGGACAGACGCAGCTGCTACGTCACTGGAGGAGGAGGACATGGTGCCCTTGGAGACCATGAAGGAACTCATGGAGTTGCTGTGTGATGAATTGGTGAGCCCCATACAACACTGTTTTTTTTTCCCCCAAAGCTGAAAATGTCTATCTGAAATATTTTCATCCTGCTGTTAGAATAAGTCACTTTTACGTAATATACAAAGAGTTGATTTTTTTCGGGCATCTTCCACATCTTGTTCAATAAGTTCTACCAAAAGCTCAGATCTCGTGGGCATGGATGATTTTACTTTACACTAATCCAATGTCACACTCAGCATTTTTTCAGTGTATCTTTTTTCTGTGTGCTCTGTCTCAGGGCTTCCTGACGAACGACAGACTCCAGTTCTTGGCAACATTGGACAAGAAGGAACAGAAATTTGTGAAGCTAGAAAATCTTCTCGAGGTAAGTTCTTGTCAACCTTTTTACTGTCCAGACATCACAGAAGTCTTTTTTCTTGCCCCCAACCAGATTTTTGGCATGGAAGAGGAGGATTTACCCAGGTTGGCTAACTTCATTCTCAAGTACCAGCAGAGTGAGCAAATTGAGGTGAGGAGTTATCTGAACTATGAAAGCAATTGGCCTTTTCAACAAACGTACTTCTTGTAGGGTTGTTCTGCTGACTCAGAAGGAGGCGCCAGTGGCTCGGCGTGTAATCCAAACCACATCTTGTCTGCTTTTAAGGACTTCTTGAAGCATCAGGGCCGATTCAGGTTAGCTAAGAACAGCCTCAAGTAGTAAACTTTATTGCTCATGTATTTATCAGCATGTTTATTATTGGTGTTGTAGGATTTGCAGCTGGAGCTAACATTTATTTTTGTTGTGTGAAGAAAGAGCCATGCCACTGGGCATCCCCGCTACTGGAGTGCAGACATGTGGGACTCCTCAGCGGACGAAGCCTACTGGGAGAGTTTGGCTAACGTCATCACAGAGGATAAACTCAAAGTGTGGGAGGTGACGGAGATCACTCTGAAAAAGCGCATGTGAGTAAATAAGTGGCATACATACAAATCCATTTGCACAACCAAATTTTAAAGGGTTGCCTTCCTCTGTCTTCCAGGGCTGTTCTCACCAAGATCTCCGATCTTATCCCTGAAATTAAGAGCCTGGAACAGCAGAACGCAGAACTTCGCATGCTCCTGCAAGAGTCTGTCAACTCAAATCCTGACATGCTATGTACCAGGAACCAGAATTGCTGTCAAAATAAACAACAGTAAAAGATTTATTTTTTTAATATGTTTTTACGTTTCAGGGCACAGCACAAAATAACTAGGATTGCATTTTAGTCACGTTGTGAATAACCTATTGTGAAAACTCATACTACACTGGACGTAAAAATGTAAACAAATGCATTACATACGTAATAACGTGCCACTTGAGATTATTTTAGGGACAATAAGTTTTTATTACATAAATTGTCACATTGGATTTTTTCCCCAATATTTAACAGAATAAACAAAATCCACATCTTAGATTCAATAAAATGTGGAAAAAAAACAACCAATGAAAATTATTAACGTCACGCACTGTTGTTAACGATTAACCAATGACGATCACTTCAAGGTGGGACCAAATGACGGAAGCTCACTGACCAGAAGGCTAGTTTTCCACTCTTCGAAATAACTTGAAACTACAAAATCGTCCAAATCTTTGACACTGTATGTATCTTACCAATAGGTAAATAAAATTTACCATTTGTGGTTTATTTGCTGCCGCTAAGTTAGCCGAAGAATCACACAAACTCTTAAACTTCGGGTAAAGAAGGTTAGCTCCACGCTGGAACACGCGACGTTGTGCTGCAATGGAGTGAAAACAAAAACAAAAACGACAACGTGGCGTCCATTCGGTTTGGACCAAAAGTGCAGGGATGAAGAAGTGGAACTGGAAAGAGGACAGACGAGTCCAAAGAGGACAGCAAGGTTACACTCGTCACCCTGGACGTGGACGCTACCGGGGAAGACGACGGTGGCGATCATCATGGGAAGACAGGTGATGCGTTTTGGGGCTAGGAAATATCTGTTTTCCAGAAAATGCAAAATGTCGTGCAAATTCTGAATCCTCAGGTACGGCTATGACGCTGCAGGGCCTTCTTCCAGAACATCTGACAACGAAATCAGCTCTTCTTCCTCAGACAACAGCGTGGCGCCAGGTTGGTACCAGACATCCCCAAAATTACTCTTACAAAGAGTAATCCCTGACTTGATCTTGAATTTATACAACATGCAAAAAAACATTAGCCTTTTTCACCATCAGAACTACCAGGTTTCTACTTTGACTCGGAGAAGAACAGATACTTCCGCTTGTTGCCGGGTAACAACAACTGCAACCCTCTAACCCGGGAGCAGCTGAAGAAAAAGGAACAAGAGAAAGAAAGAGCCAGGATGCTCGAGGAGGATGGCAAGGTCACAAAAGTATGACAACGTACATTATATTCATATTGATAAAATCCAATGAGTGTTAAAATGTTTTCTTTCTTCTAGAAAGCACCGAGGGCAGGGCTCAACGCTTCCTTGCTTCTACAGAATAGACGTCTCGGGCTGCTAGCTGAGATGTCCTACCACAGGTACTGTATTGTTGGTGTCTTTTGTCAACATTGAAATTTGTTAGAACATTTGTGTCGCCACAATGATTAATAAATTAAGATTTTTATTTTGGAGCAGTTTAAGGGGTTAAACAATGAGCTTTCAGGCAGGTCCACGAGTGTAGGATCAGCACCATGAGATGCCGCAAGCTGGACCATCAGAGCGCAGACAACTTCAGGACTATTATGGTCAGTGAACGCACCAAAGCAAGCTTCTCCTATGAACCTGCAGCGGGGGAACCAAAATTTGCCAAGTGGATTTTATCTTCTCTTTTTTTCTCCTGTAGGCTGACTCCACGTGCGAGCAAGTGTTCACCGTTAGCGACATGTCTTATGGGGGCTGCAAGTACAGCTGCTTGGGCTTCAGCAGAAGCAGCAGCGGTGGATCGCTGACTGTCAAAATGTGTGACAACCCCTACTTCACCAATTACAAGGTGAGAATATTAAAGGGGATTGTTGATGTCAAATTGACTTTTTAGTTGGATGTGATAATTAGAACATAAAAACCTCAGTTGGTACCTGATAATGTAATCAGTGAGCATCCCTCTTAAAGTTAAAGTCCCAATGATCGTCACACACACATCTGGGTTCCATATGTTTCAGGTGAATTCCCTCTGCTGGGCGTCAGTCAACCATCTCGACTCTCACGTGTTGTATCCTCTGGATAGTTAAATATATTCTGTATGTTTTACTTGTGTTTTGCGTCAGCCCATATACAGCGCTCCTTAACTGAAGCCTCAATTGTCCAGACTATGCTTGGTGGGGGTCGCAAACAGGCTCGGCTCCATCACTTTGCTCCCAACGGCACTCTTCAGCAACTCTGACTCAAGTTACATCTTTTTTGTATTTTTTCCATTATTATTTTTTATAATTCTGGCATCGAACTTGCCTTTTATTGTGGTTTATATCAGATTAGAAGTTGCAAGAGCTGTACCTAATAGTTTGTCTAAGAGTTAAAAGTGTTAGGAAATAGCTCTCAACCAAAGTGAGCTCAGAAAACATTTTCTGCAGAGACTGGATGTGCAGGTGTACCTAATGGAGTGTCTCCTTTCATCCACAGATCAGACAGGGATGTGCTGCAATTTTAAGATCCCCATGGCCTGGTGCTGCGCTTGGTGTCTACATCCGCAGTTTGAGAAGTGGTTCAGTGCAGGTCAGGGTCACAAAATATTTCATACTTTTATTCATGTCATTTTTGTAGCAATATGTGCACATAATCTAAAGGCGCGATTGCATTTATTGGCAGGTTTGTCCTATCAGGTAGTCCTGCAACAAGCCGTCTCAGGCAAAAGACAAACAATCAGCGTCGACAGCGACATCTTGGCTCAGCAGTTTTGTGTTGGAGTGAGTTTGCCTGTTTTTTTAATTTATTTTTTATTTTATTTTAAGCTTTATTCTTGTACGCCGTGTCAGACAGGATGCACACGCATACTGACATCTCAACTGATTGTGAAAATGTGAGCCAGTCCAATTTGTCCAGATTGTCCATTTGTGTGGAGCCAGCTTTGACATGACGAGTAATCCACGCAGGTCCCCTTGCTGTTCAACGGCTGCCGGTCGGGGGAGATTTTCAGTCTCGACACGCGGAATATGAGAGGCAGTAAGGCGACGAGCTTGAAACAAGAATCGGCCATCACGTCGCTACGCGTATTGCGGGACGAGAACTACCTGCTTGCTGCAGACATGTCAGGCCAGGTCAGGAATGGTGCTTTTGTCACACCTTCACCGCAGCAACATCACAAACTGCGTGTGATCTCTGTTCCAGATCAAGCTGTGGGACATACGGGCCAGGAAGCCAGTACAGGAGTACCGGGGCCACTACAACGAGCACGCCGCCCTCCCCATCCATGTTAGTGAGCCCGAGGGCCTTCTTTTGACTGGTATGTCACAAAAGCACTCACGCGCTAACTGAGAATGTCAAGATACTTGTACTTCCTATCAATACGTTGCAATGAGATTCTTCTTTTTGCCCACAAGTGGGTCAGGACTGCTACACAAGGTTCTGGAGCCTGCGGGACGGCCACCTTCTAAGGACCATCCCATCGCCCCACCCGGCCGCCAGCGACGCCATCCCCAGCGTGGTCTTCTCCTCCAGCCTTGGTGGCCGCACGGGGGTCCCTGGCCTGCTGATGGCTGTCAAAAAAGACCTCTACTATTTCCCCTACAACACGGAGGAGACAACGCCACAGGAAGTCTGACTGAACACGACACGTAAATCTGCCTTCATAAGGAATGTAGTCATTTGAAAAGAGAGTTTTTTGCAGCACTGCTGTGCTGAGCTGCAATTTACTGAGAGCTAGTTCTTAGATTTGATGATCTTAGAGATGGGTTCTTTGTATTCTAAAACAGGAAGAATACTTGCAACGTTTGCAAAAATATAGTTGAATGAGCAAATTAAAAAAAAATATAAAAGCATCTTTTTAAAAAGTGACAAATTTAATTTCCAGTCCAGAGCATGGTGCTGACTGCTCTTTGTGTCATTTATTTTAATGCTTACTTTTTGTTTTGATACGGTATTTTGTTTCAGCATTTTTTTGTTTGTTTTTAATGTTTTTTTATGTTAAAAACCAATGTTTTTTCAGGTTAAAATAATTAAAGCTACTTCCTCTGACATCATGAAATTACAGATTTTTTTTGTCATCAATATAAGTCCCAGAAAACTCTGAAAATGCAGTGTATACTTGACAGATACACTGAGGACATGTCCCCCCCAAAAATTACTTAAAGGCAATGTCAGAAATGTTCCAGAGACTGGTGTGTCAATTTGATGTGTTTTTTTAAATAAATTTGTTCTTTTTTGTTAAACTATTGTTGAGTTTTGTTCAAGATGTCCGTCGTTGAGCAAAGAAAATAAAGATGTGGAGTAATAGTTGGTTCTTTATTTGCAAGATTTTGGGTTGCTTCACGGCAGTTGTCACGTGCTGGTGCCACCGGCGACAGGACCACGCCCCCCTGTCAATGGAATCGCCGTCACCTGCCACGGGCTCATGGACAGCACTATATCAGCGCCGCCAGCGCAGACCTGAGTGTCAGTCTGTCCCTTGATGCTGCCTTGCTCATCAGTCCCGAAGCTACGGACCCGCTTGACTACTTGGAACCCCCGCAGAATCGTTTGTCCTCTCCAGCCCGATCGCCGCTCCAGCGCCCGCTGTTCCCATCATCCCCTTCTCCAATAAAGTCCGTCGCTACGCACTTGGCTGTACTGTCCGTTCCCTTACAGTACAGACTGACCAACGCTATGCAGCCAGCGAACGACGAGACGGCATTGAGTCGACTGGAGCGAGCCGAGACCGCCGTCAGCAGCCTGTCTGCCGACATCCGGCACCTGATCAAGGTTGGTCAGCAGCAACAGCTACAGCAGCAGGAGATGGCCCAAGCCCTCCAGAGACTGTCGGTGGCTGCGTCCCCGGCTGTCACGGTACCCCCGCACCGCTCGTCTGCCGAGGCCAGGACGCTCGTGGACGTCCCGGAGCCCCGCCTTGGCAACATCGAGAAGTTTAACGGCGATCCCAAGCACGTGAGGGCATTCGTGACGAACTGCCGCATAATGTTCAGCCTCCAGCCAATCACGTTTTCGTCGGAATCAGCCAAGGTCGGGTTCGTCCTAACCCACCTCACGGGCGAGGCGCGGCTGTGGGGCCTGGCCGAATATGAAAGGATGGCCCCGGCTTGCGATTCCTTCGACGCCTTCGCGGAGGAATTGCTCCGCCTGTTCGACCTGGGATCCGCCGCCGAGGACGCCGCCGAGGAACTGGCGACGCTGCGTCAAGGTAGCCGATCGGTCGCAGAGTACGCCCTTAAGTTCCAGACGTTGGCCGGCAGCAGCGGATGGAACACGCCGGCGCTCGTTAGCACCTTCCTAAACGGACTCGCTGAGTACATGAAAGATGGACTGGTTGCGTACGATCGCCCGCGAACCCTGAGGGGCGCGATGGACTTGGCGGCCCGAGTAGACCGGCGGATCCAGACGCGGCGGCGCGATCGGGAGAGGAGGTCCCCGCGAAACCCGTGTGGTCACATTCCTCCGTCTGCTGGGGACCCGCCAACCACACCACCCGCCGAGCCCATGGATCTGGGAGGGGCTCGGGTTCCCTCGGAGGAGCACCGTCGACGCCTCTCACTGGGCTTGTGTTTTTACTGTGGGGAGGGGGGCCATCGGGTAGCGGGGTGCCCGTTAAAGAGGCCGGAGCTCACGCGGCGTCGGGGGATCCGCGTGAGCTCGACCAGCACCGGCTCTCCCAGCCCCAGCACGCTCACGCTACAGGCACGCGTCCAGCTCGCGGCGGGCGACCAGAACGTGGCGGCCTTGGTGGATTCCGGCGCGGAGGGGAACATCATGGACATTAGCCTGGCACGCAAGTGGGGTGTCGGCTTCCTCCCTCTGAGCCCGTCTATTCCCGCACGTGCCATTGATGGCCGTCTGATCGGCGAGGTGGCTTTCGTGACGGAACCAATTAAGTTACTGCTCTCGGGCAATCACCACGAGACCATCCAGTTTTTTCTTCTCTCCCTCCCAGGACAGCAGCTCATACTGGGGCACCCTTGGTTGCGGCAGCACAACCCGGTGCTGGACTGGGAGGTGGGGGTTGTTCGGCAGTGGAGCGAACGCTGCCATCAGGCGTGCCTGAGGGCGGCCACCAGCCCACTCAGCAGAGCCCCGCCGAGGTACAGTCCCGACATCCCCAATGTCCCAGCGTTTTATCACGAGCTCAAGGAGGTTTTTAGTAAAGCCAGGGCCACTTCTCTTCCTCCACACCGGTCCTACGACTGCGCTATCGAGCTGTTACCCGGCACCTTCCCTCCCAAAGGACGCGTCTACTCCCTGTCCGCTCCTGAGCGCCGGGCTATGGAGGAATACATCCGGGAGTCCCTGGCAGCCGGTATCATACGACCGTCCTCTTCACCTGCGGGAGCGGGGTTCTTCTTCGTGAAGAAGAAGGAGGGCACGCTACGCCCGTGTATCGACTACCGGGGACTAAACGAGATCACTGTGAAGAACCGATACCCTCTGCCTCTTCTGTCTTCCGCCTTCGAGAGCCTTCAGGGAGCCACCATTTTCACCAAGCTGGATCTTCGCAACGCCTACCACCTAATCCGCATCCGGGAGGGAGACGAGTGGAAGACGGCTTTCAACACCCCGAGCGGACACTACGAGTACTTGGTGGTTCCGTTTGGGCTCACCAACGCCCCAGCGGTTTTCCAGTCACTGATTAATGACGTGCTACGAGACATGCTGGACAAATTTGTGTTCGTTTATTTAGACGACATCCTCATTTTCTCACGCTCGCTCCCTGAGCACATCAAGCATGTACGGGCGGTGCTGCGCCGTCTCCTTGAGAATTCGCTCTACGTGAAGGCGGAGAAGTGCGAGTTCCACGCCTCCTCTGTCAAATTCCTCGGCTATGTGGTGCGTGAGGGATCCATCGAGATGGACCCTGGGAAGGTGCAAGCGGTCACGTCATGGCCTGTTCCCGAAACACGCAAGCGACTGCAACAGTTCTTAGGGTTCGCGAACTTTTATCGCCGTTTTATCCGTGGATACAGCACAGTGGCCGCGCCCCTCACCTCCCTTACCAGCCCCGCCTCCCCGTACAAATGGACGGAACGGGCAGAACGGGCATTTCAGGAGCTTAAGAGGAGGTTCACATCCGCTCCCATCCTCAGGGTTCCCGATCCCGACAGACAGTTCGTGGTAGAGGTGGACGCCTCGAACGTGGGTGTCGGGGCGGTGCTGTCTCAACGTAGCCACCAAGACGATCGCCTCCACCCGTGCGCCTTCTTTTCTCGCCGTCTGTCGGCCTCGGAACGAAACTATGACATCGGGAATCGGGAGCTCCTCGCCGTCAAGTTGGCCTTGGAGGAGTGGCGGCATTGGCTGGAGGGCGCCACCACTCCGTTCATCGTCTGGACCGACCACCGCAACTTGGAGTATCTGCGATCGGCCAAGAGGCTGAACGCAAGACAAGCACGGTGGGCTCTGTTCTTTGACCGGTTTGAGTTCTCTCTTTCCTATAGACCGGGTTCCCGTAACGCGAAGGCGGACGCCCTGTCGCGTTTGTTTCCTGGGGGGGAGGAGGGACAGGGTCCGCCTCTCACTATCCTCCCGAGCTCAGTTCGGGTGGCGGCTCTTACATGGGAGATCGAACGCCAAGTGGAAGCCGCATCACGCGATCAACCCGGCCCCAGCAACTGCCCGGAGGGTCGCCTGTTCGTCCCTGAAGGTCTGCGGTCGTCCGTGCTGCAATGGGCGCACGACTCACGCCTGGCCTGTCATCCCGGCGCGGCACGCACGAGGTACGTGGTGGCACAGCGTTTCTGGTGGCCCACCTGGCAAGTGGACACCAGCGATTACGTCAGAGCCTGCTCAATTTGTAACCGCTACAAGACGTCTACTCGTCCTCCGGCCGGGCTGCTTCAACCCTTGCCGGTCCCCCAGCGTCCCTGGTCTCACCTGTCGATCGACTTTGTCACGGGCCTCCCCCCCTCTGAGGGAAACACGGTGGTCCTCACGGTGGTGGACCGTTTTAGCAAAATGACGCATTTCATCCCTCTGTCTAAGCTCCCATCTGCGAAGCAGACGGCGTCCATCATGGTGCGGGAGGTGTTTCGCCACCACGGTCTCCCACAGGACATCGTGTCAGACCGAGGACCTCAATTCGCTTCCACCTTCTGGACGGAGTTCTGCCGACTCCTCGGCGCCACGGCCAGCCTCTCCTCGGGGTTTCACCCTCAGTCCAACGGTCAAGCGGAGCGCCTGAACCAGGAACTGGGCAGGTCTCTCCGATGCATGGCCGCCGGGGACCAGCGCGGGTGGGTCCAACAGCTTCCCTGGGTAGAGTACGCTCACAATTCCCTCCCCAGCTCGGCTACTGGACTTTCGCCTTTCCACTGCGTCTTCGGGTACCAGCCACCCTTGTTCGCCCACCAGGAGCGTGGTGCGGCGTGCCCGTCGGCCCAGGCTTGTGTCCGCCGTTGTCATCGCGCCTGGGCGAGGGCCCGGGTCACTCTTCTCCGCTCTGTTTCAGGCTACGCCCGCCAGGCGAACAAGCACCGGACACCGGCTCCGGAGTACAGAGTGGGGCAGCGTGTGTGGCTCTCGACGCGGGATTTGCCGCTGCGAGCAGGATCCCGCAAACTGGCGCCCCGCTTTGTTGGACCGTTCCCTATTCAGAAGGTGATTGGCCCGGCCGCAGTCCGTCTTCTCCTTCCAGAGTCCATGAAGGTTCACCCCACGTTCCACGTGTCCCGTGTGCGGCCCATCCATGAGAGCGCGTTGGCGCCGGCGCCCGTTCCGCCGCCGCCGCCCCAGCTCGTTGAGGGGGGCCCGGCTTACGCTGTCCGCTCCCTGCTCCGATCGCGGCGGCGCGGTCGTGGTCTCCAATACCTCGTGGACTGGGAGGGTTATGACGACGCGCACCGCTCCTGGGTTCCGAGCCGCTGGATACTCGACCATTCGCTCATCACGGAGTTCCATCGCTGCCATCCGGACCAACCGGGTCCTCGGCGCGGGCGCCCGAGGAGGGACGAGGGGAGGTCTTGCCCGCCGGTACCGGGGTCTTCTGCTCCCGCGTCCGTGGATCCTGCGTCTGGCGAGGTGTCGGACGTTTCGGCGGTGTGCTGACCCCCCCACCTGGTCGCCCGGGGAATTGCCTTCCTTTTTTGTTTTTTTTTGTTTTGTTTTTGGTTCCTGGGGACGTCGGGAGCCGTCCCTTGTGGGGGGGGTTCTGTCACGTGCTGGTGCCACCGGCGACAGGACCACGCCCCCCTGTCAATGGAATCGCCGTCACCTGCCACGGGCTCATGGACAGCACTATATCAGCGCCGCCAGCGCAGACCTGAGTGTCAGTCTGTCCCTTGATGCTGCCTTGCTCATCAGTCCCGAAGCTACGGACCCGCTTGACTACTTGGAACCCCCGCAGAATCGTTTGTCCTCTCCAGCCCGATCGCCGCTCCAGCGCCCGCTGTTCCCATCATCCCCTTCTCCAATAAAGTCCGTCGCTACGCACTTGGCTGTACTGTCCGTTCCCTTACAGCAGTCAGTACAAGTGCACTTCAGCAGATGAGAACAACCACGTCAGACTCCAGATCAGAAGGTTTTATACTCTTCGCAAGCAGGAATACGGAAGGGAAGAAAAGGGAGGGGAAAAGAAGGAAAAACATATCCTCATAATGTCTTGTTATCTACTGAATGTTTTGTATCAATGTGTTAATGCGTTAATGAGCTCTGCCTTATGTGTAATGGAAAAGTTACCAAGCTGTTTGTGCCGTGTCTGTGCTCTGATGGAGCAACTATGTTTGTATAAATGAATATAGAATATATTAATATACATTCTATATATACATACAATATATATATATATTAATATATATATATATATATACAAAGACAAACTAACAAAGTGTGGCATGAACACGGGAATATTAGAACATATGATAAACGGCCGGTCAATCTAACTTGTGGCTCTCAATTACAGGAGTAATCAGTCCGTTACACAAAGAGCGGAATCAAAAAACACAACATCCATAAACCATGTAAAACGAACACAGATGATACACGTGCTTATGTCGGGGTTGGGGGAAGAGTGGTGGCTGTAGGTATGAGAGTATCAATGTCCGTGCAGGTGTCATTATAATGTGCGGCAGAAATTTGTACCAATTGGATGGGAGTTCGTAATTTGATCCATATCAGTGGAGAAACGATAAAGAGAGCAAGAGCATAAATACCTAGCATTAAGAGAGTAAATGAGGGAGGACGAGGTGGGGGTTGCAAAAAGTGATACATGATCAAAAACTTCAATGTCAGCAAGGAACCGCCGTGAGGAGGAGGTCTTGCCTCAATTCTCCTGTTCAACTTGAGTGTGTGAGTGAAAAACCTGCGGCATGCTATAATGCAGGAAAAGGCTCACACGGTCCCTTTGCCTTAGGCGGCCAAAATGTTATCAATAACATCAGTCCGAGATAACACTTGCTCGTAGTAGTTCATCCGTTGGGGGCTTGGCACGCCCACTGGTGGAGGGTAAGCACAGGTCTTACCCCCTTTGCAGCTCTGCTCCGTCCGGAAGGAACCTGAAAGCGTCTGCTGTACAGTCTTTGTCTTCAGTGGCTCAGGGTAGACTACCTTGCCACCAAGGGGAAGAGGATTATTCTGCCTCTTTTTCAATTGGGAGTGGGGACGCTGTCGATGGCAGATCTGCATCTTTGCAAGATTCCTTCACAGGGGCACACTGGAATAGATGTTACCACGTGTCTCCTTTGCCCCTGTTAGCCGGACGGCATGCGATGTGCGCTCCACCACTGCAAAGGGTCCAGTCCACCGAGACTCTGTCCACTTTCTCTTCAGGACTTTCAGCCAGATAGTTGGGGTGATTTGGATCTCGGCTGTTAGATAAATTGTATATATATGTTATCATGCGTTCCCTAATGAGTACTTATTAATAAAGTTATTGCACAGAATGCTTGCTGTTTCGCCTTGCAGACATCACCCAGTCCACAACAAGTCAAACGATGCTGTCTGGAGCTTCCTGACCTGCTACACCTCTGGGAATCCAAGAAAGTTGTTGATAGCTCAGTCTATTTTGTTGATGTCCGCACATGTCATTTTGTCTTTGCACTCTTTTCACATGACTTCTTTTTGTTTCACATAGCATTTTGTCCTTGCACTCTTTCCGTTTCTCATGGCATCCTGTCTGCGACTTCTAGTTTCACATAGAATCTCCCTTCTTCTCTCATGAGACAATGCCCACGCTTCCCCCCCCCCCCACCTATCAGGGGCTAGTTTCACATTCTTCGCATTCCTAAATAAAAAGAGAGGAGTGTAAACAGACCTTTAGTGTAGTCGGATTGCTGTAAGTCTGAATGCACTCCTCGCGAGAAAAGACTCAACATTCTGCCTCACTGGTTTTGTCTGCTGATCCTTTTGCTGATTTTGAACCTAACAGATTTTTGGGGGCTCGTCCGGGATCTCAATAGACCTATTTCGGGATTCCAGCTGACTTTTCGACCCAGGACAAGTCCTTGGCCAAGGCATATAGAGGAAACCCTTTTCACGGGGCTGACTCGATCAGTCAGCTGGACACCGGAGTGGTTGACGAGATCATCCGAGGAGAAGGCCCAGCAGACTGTGAGTACGAATCTTGATTCTGTTGAAAGTAATGAAAGTGCAGTGACAAGAGGTCACTTAAAACCTTGACAATTCTAGACCCTATCAAGTGCAATTAGAAACAGTTAAATTCCGCTGGGATGATGGAGTCCCCTAACTGATAAGTCAGTTAAATTCCATGGGAGAGCGGACCCATCTGTTTTCTAAAGAAGTACAGGTAATTTGGAGCAGTTAAATTCCGCTGAGGTGTCGTGGGGCCTCCTAATTAACCTTCCTAATGTGTTAGCTTTCTGCTGCCATCTGTGGTGTTTTTCTTAACTCTTGTTTAGCTGGTTTGGCTTCTTTATCCATGAAAAGATAGGTTTTATATCTACTTTGAGAAAAAGGCAAAAATAAGTTTTTCTTACACAATAGGAAGGTTAAAGAGTTTAGATTTTGTTAAGATCCACGGGAGGGCGGACTCCCTTGCTTGCCTGTGGGACGATAAGAGTGCGCATTGTGTGTGTGTGTGTGTGTATGGTTTGACTGAGAGTGATCTCATTTGAGCTCTCCTTTGTATAAAACACGCAGGATTGTAAACTGTGGCTTTGTGTGGAAGCAGAGGGAAGGAGACTTACCACTGAATATACCACTTTACCACTGTCCTGTGAATAAAGTTGGCTTTAGGACACTGTAGGTGCCATTCGAATTGCCAACTCCGAGAAAATAAACCATGGGGACAGCAAGTAGCAAACAAAAACCGCTACCCCGACATGAATTAAAATGCAAAGATTGGAAATTGATGGAAGAAGTCGACACCGAAAAAATAAAATATCTTGACAAATGCATATTTTGGAGAGAGGTGGGGCGTTGCATTATGCGACGTGGCGGTGGCGAGGCTCTCCGCACTTCAGTTGCTCCCCCCACCCCTGTTATCAGCTGGGAAGATTGTCATGTCTATGTTGTGGGCCCGTGTGTTTGTTTCTGTGTATGTTTGTCTTTGTGTATTAGTTCGTTATAAAGGTTGGAATTGCGTTAAGTTGGTGCACGAAAGCGGTGTGCTAGACAATGGTTTATCAGATTTGCATTGTTAAATGTGAAAATTAGAAATCATAGAATAATATGACGGTTGTGGGCAGAAACTCGTCCGACGGGGAGAGTGCCCAACTCTCATAAAAATGTGGGAGTAAGAGAAAACATACATTGTAAAACTGGATAAAATTAGGTTAATGATTAGAAATCAAAGGTGTTATTATTATTCTCTTATCCCCTGCATTGCAAATGTCTTCTTGATGCAGATAGGTTAACAGGCTAGGACTTTAGTGAGGAGATGATTTATCAATTGATGGGGGTTAGTAATTGTCCAAATTCTAGTCACATGTTTTGAGGGACCACAGCAACAACATTATATTTAATTTGCAGGCCATTATTTAGTATGATATGACGGTGTCTAGCTAAGTAGACTGTTCTATCAAAAAATGTGAGAGTGACGGAGGAGGTTTGTAATCTGACATTTGGGTCCCATTTTGAAGAACATAGATTGTTTTTGTTTGTTTATTTTTAAAGATATGTTTAACAGTTTATCTCGGTGCAGTAAGGATATAGCAATTTTGCAAGACTTAAAATTGAAAATTAAAAAGCAAAATTACATTCTCATTTTCCCAGATGAGAGGAGAATTGAAAGATAAGGAGGACGAACAAAAGATAAAAAAGAACTTGCTGTTGCACAGACAGGAAGATGATGACACAGTGTCAGCGCGAGCTCGCTTAAGACCCGCAGCTGAGAATGTGATGAATGAAAATGAGAAAAATGATCAAATTACAGAGACAGATGTTGTGGCACGGCAAAGCGAACCATCCTTTCCGTCTTTGTACCCCGAATTAAACAACTCATTGCTTCCTATAATTTGAGAGCTGATGAAGTACAACAGGTTTTCATGGCATCCTTAACCAAACATTGGGCAAGCGTTAAAGGCACCTGGAGTCCTTTTGATCTCCAGGGCCGTCCATTGGAATATAACGGGGTGCCATTACAAATACAAATTGACCAACTATTGGGCAGGATAAAAATAAAATTCGAACGTAGAACAAATTACACAGACATTGGCCGAACTAAACAAAAACAAGATAAGTTGTTTGAAGACTTTAGACACAGACCAGAAAGAGTGTTCAACTGATGTCTATGATCAACAACTCAAAAATGCTCTACATGCAAATTTGCGACCAGTATTATGTCGACAACGAATAAATTCGACACATTTTTTCCCTATAAAATGGTGCCGTTTGGGTTTGAAGTACATAGTAGCTTCAAAGGAGGAAAAGCATGATTTCGGATACGCGATTGATCTATGAGAAGGCTATCCCTTGTGCCAGGGGTGTCAAACTCATTTATTCGCGGGCCGCAGTGTAGTCATGGCTTCTTTTGGAGGGCCGGTATGACTGTCATACCCGAGTAAATGTGTGAGCGCCTCATATTGTGGGAGCTGCAGAACAAGCTGACGAGTACCTCGCTTTCAAATCGGACAAGTACAAACTGGTCCAATATTTAAAATTTAACATATTACTAAAAGTGAAGATAATTTGCAATTCGAGTAATGGCACATGAATATGAAGCACAATTTGACACCTGTGCCTTATACGAAAGTAAAGTTGGATTGGAATTTGATGAAACGGATATGGACATCCACATATTCCATTAGAGTTTAAATTGCTTGCAATGTAATTGCGAATTAGTTAACACCTGTGTGGTTGATTGATTGATTGAGTGAGTGAGTGAGTGAGTGAGTGAGTGAGTGAGTGAGTGAGTGAGTGAGTGAGTGAGTGAGTGAGTGAGTGAGTGAGTGAGTGAGTGAGTGAGTGAGTGAGTGAGTGACTTTTCTGTCGCCTGCACGTCATCTTTCCTGCATGGCTACGTTGCTGTCTCAATCCTGCCACTCTCATTCCCCTTCCTGACGACGGCGAATTCCATGATTGTGTCGATGCTGCCCAACAAATTGCAAAGGCTCGGCCTGATTTGGAAGATACGCCTCTGCCAGATGGTTATGTGGTTTTTGTTGATGGGTCTTCTAAGAAAAATGAATATGGTGTGACCCTTACTGGGTATGCCATTGTTACTGCCGACGTGGTTTTGGAGGCTGCTAAACTGCCATCCAATATGTCTGCGCAGGCCGCTGAGCTCATTGCTTTGACTGGGGCCTGCAAATTGTTTGCAAACAAATCCGTCACTATCTGGACTGATAGTCAGTATGCTTTTGCTACAGTGCACGTTTTTGCTCAGCAGTGGAGCAACCGTGGAATGATAACTTCTGCAGGGAAGCCCGTCACCCATTCCACATTACTGACTCAACTTTTGGACGCTGTCCAGCTACCTTTAAAGGTAGCGGTTTGCAAGTGTGCTGCTCACACTGCGAGCTCTGATCCTGTTTCTCTCGGTGATGCTTTTGCTGACAAATCCGCTAAGGCCGCTGCAGAGGGCCTGCTCCATGTCCTCTCGTCTCTCACAGCTCATGATTCGATGTCACACATCTCCCCTGATGTGTTGCTTGACATGCAGTCTCAGAGCCCCTCCCAGGAACGGCTCTCTTGGGAAAAACGGGGTGCAACTAAAAACACTGTTGGTCTTTTTGTGTGACCTTTGGGCAAACCTGTCTTGCCTCGTAACTTGTTCAAATGGGCTGCTATTTCGAGTCATGGGGTCACCCATGTCTCGACGGGGGGTATGGTGAAACAAGTTGAAGCTATTTATACAACATACGGCTTTGCAGCTTTTTCACAACAATTTTGATCTGTGCTAAACATAACCCAAAAGGCAATTTAGGACCTCAGAGAGGGAAATTCCCGACTCCATTGTATCCGTTTTAGGCAATACATATGGATTATATCCAATTACATAAATGTGAAAGGAAAGAATATTGTGTTTTCTGCATTTATCTCATTGTAAAAAGGTGATCTCTGCAGACCCAACCTAAAGTACGGAAGGTGAGCAAAGTCTGGTAATAGTGCCTGATCCTGGTGCCAAGATCCAGGGTTGACACGAAAGCTAGCAGAAGCCAATTTCCAAGACACCAACCCGAAGCTCAGGGTGTTGACTCTGAGGAGATCCAAAAACATGAGCATTAGAGAGTCATTTGGTGAGTGCTTTAATCAGGCTGTGGCCTGCGCTAAGTCTGCCATGTGTTTTTGGTTGCTTTTGCTGGTTTGTGTTACCATTGTGTTTTTTCGGGGGTTATTTTATTTGGAGGGATAGAGTACCATGAGCCTCGAACATTCTTCTCTCAGGCAGCTATCAACGCTAATTCTAATCGATATGGCTCATGGGGAGAAATTGCTAGACATAAGCGCGACACTAAATCCCCTTTTGATCGTGTTGTTTGTGTTCCAGGAGCCGTCTGCGTACCATGGCTTTTGTCTTGGACTTACAATAAGTCATTAATGTTTACTGTGGCTCCTAATACATCTTCTTCTATTATTTTACCTATGAAGAGTTTGAAAGGTTTCGAAATGGTCACCCCGCTCTCTGGTTCCAGTGAAGAGGCTGTGTTCTTTGCTAAACGAGTGACTTTGAAAAATCAGGGCAAAAGCCTCCTTTTGTCTCTTACACTCACTGATGGTCAAATTCTTCCTCCAAATGCCCCCTTGTTTAACACTTCTTGTTGGGGTTTTCAGCTGTGGGCTTGGTCCTCTGGAATCGATCCTCACTTTCCTATTGCTATTTGCCTTAATGAAACAATGTCGATCGCTGACCGTCCCGTTACAAATGATTACACCCTGTCAGCAGGAGCAAAAATCACAAGTATGCTCCTCACTGATGTAGACAGCTATTTTGTAGCCTCCACAGGAATAAGCGGTCAAACCAACAACTGGCTTCTTCTGGCTGAGCAGGCCGCGAAGATGGCTAACACCAGTTGCATTGCATGCATGGGTCCAAGACCTCTTTTGAAAATCATACCTGCAAATATAGTTCCTAAGTGTGCTGTTGCTTTAATGTAAAACTCATCCATTTCACCCACTCATGATTGTTTTAAATGTGATAAGGTTTACCCTGTTGCCTCTATGACAAAGTATAAACCCCTTTTTTTCGTTCTATGTAGCTAAGGGTAGTTTTACTTGCATTAGATTACCTGGTACCGGTGAGAAGCTCGGCGCTCTACCTACTCCATGGTGTGGGTCCATGACCAATGTCACTGCCCCTTTTTTGCCCATTGCTCGTAGTGATATTTGGTTTTGGTGTAATAGTAACAAACTTTATGATAGGTTGCCTTTCAACAGCTCTGGAATTTGCGCTTTGGTAACCCTATTGCTACCTGTTCATTTGATACCGATGTCCTCTTATGATCTAACATCTTTTGCTAAGTCCGTGGTTCCCGTATTCTGGCCGAGAACGAAACGAAACGCCGAATGGCGGGGCGCGGCTAATCCAACTTACATTGACGCCATTGGTGTTCCTAGAGGAGTACCGGATGAGTATAAGCTGGTGAATCAGATAGCAGCTGGTTTTGAATCCGCCCTGTGTTGGTGGTGTACTATTAACAAAAATGTTGACAGGATTAACTACGTCCATTACAACGTGCAGAGGCTTGGAAACTGGTCCGAGGCGGGTTTCAAGGCGGTCCACTCCCAACTGGCCGCTACTTCCCTCATGGCTTTCCAGAATCGAGTGGCCCTTGACATGCTACTCTCAAAAGAGGGCGGTGTCTGCGCCATGTTCGGTGAGCAATGTTGCACGTTTATTCCAAATAATACTGCAGCCGGCGGAAGCCTGTCCCAGGCCCTTGAGGGCCTGCAAACCTTGAACGGGAAGATGAAGGAACACAGTGGGGTGAACACAGAGGTTTGGACCGACTGGTTGAACGTGTTCGGAAAGTACCGCACCCTGGTTTCCTCTGCCTTGGTCTCCATTGCCGTTTTCTCTGCCATTTTGACCTTGTGTGGATGTTGTTGCATCCCTTGTCTCCGATCCCTAATTAACAGGCTAATTACAACTGCTATCTCTCCACCAGCTGAGACTTCCCCGTTGCTCCAAAGGGATGACCTTTCGATCGACGGGGGTTCCTTCTCTAGTGACGACCCGGTCGGCGACTCTATTGTGGTAAACCTGTCCGGTTTGTTTCCTGACCCTAGCTTTGCCGATTATGACTCAGTTTCCTCCTGAGTGTAAGTTAGTTCTTGCGAAATGTGATCCCTTGGCTGAAAATCTTTTTGAAGTGGCCATATGGGTGATGAGTTGGTCTCCGGGAACTTATGATAAAACAGGGGGGAATTGTTAGATAAATTGTATATATATGTTATCATGCGTTCCCTAATGAGTACTTATTAATAAAGTTATTGCACAGAATGCTTGCTGTTTCACCTTGCAGACATCACCCAGTCCACAACAAGTCAAACGATGCTGTCTGGAGCTTCCTGACCTTCTACACCTCTGGGAATCCAAGAAAGTTGTTGATAGCTCAGTCTATTTTGTTGATGTCTGCACATGTCATTTTGTCTTTGCACTCTTTTCACATGACTTCTTTTTGTTTCACATAGCATTTTGTCCTTGCACTCTTTCCGTTTCTCATGGCATCCTGTCTGCGACTTCTAGTTTCACATAGAATCTCCCTTCTTCTCTCATGAGACAAAGCCCACGCTTCCCCCCCCCCCCCCCCCCCCACCACCTATCAGGGGCTAGTCTCACATTGTAGGTAGGGCATTCCTAAATGAAAAGAGAGGAGTGTAAACAGACCTTTAGTGTAGTCGGATTGCTGTAAGTCTGAATGCACTCCTCGCCAGAAAAGACTCAACATTCTGCCTCACTGGTTTTGTCTGCTGATCCTTTTGCTGATTTTGAACCTAACATCAGCGGCCCCATTTGGGTCCGCTGCAGCGTGCTCAGCAAACCACCATCTGGATCAGCAATTGGAAGGGCCGAAATTGGTCCAGGAAAACAGCGACCTTTCTGCAACTCAAAAGGGGTGTGCCCAGTTCGGGCATTAACAGACATATGCACACACATCAATGCGAGAGGGAGTGCTTGAACCCAATTCAAATTCAGTGTATCTTTCAGTTATCTATGTCTCATGTTCAATTCATGTTCAAATCATTCATCATTTTCCCAAAATGGGACAATTGCTCAATTTCTTTTAATATTCATATTTAATAACAGGCCTTCACACTTATGTAATTTTACACCATTCACTTTCTTCTTCTTCTTCTTCCTCTTCTATTTTATTCTCCTCACTTTTCTGTCCTTCTACTACTTCCACATAATTCAACCGATTCACTCTATTCCACTTTTGACGTATTTCAAATATTCACGAGATGAGGGCTTCCGTTTTTCTCGTTCCGAAAATTTTCCGTTTACGCAAAATTCGCAAATTTACGACAAATTTTTCCCCATTCATTCTTAATTGCACATTCAACATTTCACATTTACGTTGTTCCAGTTTGAAATTCACATCATTCAGCACATTCAAATCACATTCGGAAAGATTCTCAACATTCTCAAAATTGCCAAATTAAAAAATTTCACATTTTCACAAAACTTCACAAAATTTCGGTTTTCACCTCTAATTTCTACATTTTTCAAGTAATTCAACTCATTCTAACATAATTCTGCAGCATTCCCCCAAACGTTATTCAGTTTCTTCGCCTTCACACGCAATTTCTCCAGAAATTGCATTTTCTAGTTATTATTATTCTTTTATCAAACATATTCCCTATTCTTTGTAATTGGTCTATTTATCTCCTACATTAAATGACCTTCTAAATATTTGCTTATCTTGTAGCTGTATTATTGATCACCGTTTGCAGTTAAAAAAAAAAAAGTTAAACCTTATCATCCCTAAATTGTTACTACGCAATGTATCCATTCCATGTTGTTGCCTCTCGTTCACTCCCTTCCTGTCGAGATCCTTCTTCTGCTCCTTCCATCACTGTATGTTGAATTCTTACATGTCCTGTTGAGGCTTCAAAAACAAATACATTTGAAAAAACATTGAATCTCATAATTTACAAATTGATTCTACTTACTCATTTACACTCACTCTCCCCCCTTTGACACATTCATACAATGTGTTAAATTGTGCCATCAGGGATCAAAAGGGACCAACAAAGCGTGCCGGCACAGTATCATATTGATTGTAGCTGGACTAGCTGAGCCAATCGTGTCCAGTCATAGGACTGAAACGGGCCTTCCACATTGAACCATTTTGTCATCAAATCCTAGGTATTCCAATCTGTACTATACTTTCAGGTGAGAGGAATTTTATCTTCTATCGTGATCACAACACCCCAACTCCAAACTATCTTGGCCAATCATATTGCGCACGCACACACCCCCACACGCTCACAGACACACGGGCGCCCATTCATTCACCCTTACAGCTCAACTCTCATCCCACAACAAGCAAATTTAGATGTAAGTGAGCAAGCAAACATTGAATCCTAAAAATAATTCTACATGTTTGGACAGTCCCGCCAATTAAATCTTCCGTAAATACATCAATCCAAGTTTCAATAAAATTATCAATAAATATTTCTACTCGAGAGGCTATGTATGGGTCTCTGTTAGGGGCAGCAACAGATAGCTCCCCAAAAAATTATCTTAATCAATTATTCTCATCAAAAAGCTAAGAAAGAATAATCTGACTAATTCCTCTGGCTCTTTACTTTGTCTGATGTTTTACTTTGTCATGTTGTTAACTGGGCGGCTCGGTGGAGCACTGGGTAGCACGTCCGCCTCACAGTTAGGAGGGTGCGGGTTCGATTCCACCTCCGGCCCTCCCTGTGTGGAGTTTGCATGTTCTCCCCGGGCCCGCGTGGGTTTTCTCCGGGCGCTCCGGTTTCCTCCCACATTCCAAAAACATGCTTGGTAGGCCGATTGAAGACTCCAAATTGTCCCTAGGTGTGAGTGTGAGTGTGAATGGTTGTCTGTCTCTGTGTGCCCTGCGATTGGCTGGCAACCGGTTCAGGGTGTCCCCCGCCTACTGCCCGATGACGGCTGGGATAGGCTCCAGCACGCCCGCGACCCCCGTGGGGACTAAGCGGTTCAGAAAATGGATGGATGGATGTTGTTAACTGTCGCTTTTCATGCATAATTAATTTAAAGGTCAAAAGTTCTTACAGCCCTTTTAACTCTCCTTTTAATGGACAGAACTCTCTGACAACATAATTTCCACTGAGGTGAAATTAACTAATAACTATTGTATTGATTAAGTACATTGAGCAACCTAGCTTCCTTTTGACTGAATTCAATTGGGTCCAAATGTCTTATTCCCAATTTAAAAATTTTACTTGGCTAAATTTCAACTCCTTTTAAGTTTGACGAGCCCAAATATCTGATCCCACGCTTGTTTCCTACCGTTTTAATATACTATCTCTATTATCCAAATCTATTCCACACATTATTCTCATATTATCAAAACTCCTCAGTTATGTCAAACTCAGTGCCAAGCAAGCTTCCATCCACTTTGACACAAGCCCCACCAAGTTTGGTAACGCTTCAGCAAGGAGTCCAGTTCGGTTGTTAGACACTTGATGTTTCACGTGTCTTTCGCAGCACCTCATTGTCTCAAGTTCTGCTTTAGTCATCTCAGAGCCAACCTGTCCAACACTCTTGATTGAGTCAATTTTCCAAAATGTCCATTTTCATCTTTTGAGTTCCTCCACCTCTCAATAGCTGTGCTCATCTCTGAGGATGAAGTTTTTCCTCCGGGAAACAGTGCTTGCCTCCCCCGAAGCACAAAAACAGTCTTTCTTTGTTCTTGCAATGCTCAAAGCCAGGGACCGTTATCTTGTTGGTCAAGGCTGCAGGTGGAGTCTTGGGATCGAGTTCCAGGGCACTGGGAGAGACAGACTGGGACACCAAACTCATAAGATTGTCTACAAATTTAGTTGCCATTCATTCCCAAGTAACTTTTGTTTATCAAATTCTCCTAGTGACATTGATCTCTTTTGCATACTGTAAGTCCTGCAAACTCATTCTGTTTTCAAGCTATATTTTAGCTGACGGTTATATTGTCAATTAACTCATCTTGCGTCTGTGTTCCAAATGTAGTCTTAATTTGTTCTTTTCAACTCTTGACTGCCTAATATTTCCAGATATCAATGTGGATTCGTGCTGCAATTCACGAGTAGACCCCCCTTGCTCCAACTCAGCTCATTGCCGTGCAACTTGCGCCGCTGAAAGCAGACTGGGTGACGACCGCTGGATCCGCGCCGCCGGAACTAGTGGCGGCCGCAGCATCCGCGCCGTCGGAACTGGGTCAGGGGGCGCCCGTGCGTCTTGTGGCGCTGGGTGACCGGGTGACGGCTGCTGGATCCGCACCGCCTGAACTGGTGATGGCCACAGCATCCATGTCATCAGGAATGGGTCGGGGGGGCAGCTGTGCGTCTTGCGCCGCTGGAGCCCAGCTCTGTGGTGACCATGCAGCAGTTGAGGGAGCTGGCAACGGTTGGTCCAAGCGCTGGTCGCTGAATTGGTAGGATTTTTCTGTCATGATGCGGAATGGAGCAGGGCGACCAAATACAGCTTGGACCAGGGTTTATTGAGCAAACTCAAAAGGCAAACTATAGATACTCGACTAGGGACGTGAATAACGGAACAGAAACACACGGAGATGAGAGACAAGAGACGAAAACAATCCGACAGGGGTGGGACACGCAGACAGGACTTATATACGCGACAGGTGGCGAGAGGCAGGTGACTGTGATTAATACATAGATTGAGAGTAGACACAGGAAGGGAGGGGCGAGCACACAGACATTGACAGACCTAATGACAACCTACACATAATGGACTGACCGGGGGCGAGTCGTGACATTGTTAGGCCCACAGTTACACATAGTATTGCAATGATTAGTCCAAGCATGCTTCTTTCACACCTGTTGGCAAGCAGTTAAACGTTCATTGCTCTGGGCGGCGGTTTCAAAAGTCAATGTCGTGTATCAATTCTTTGCCTGTCATCATTCATTCTCCCATCGTCCTGTCTTAAACTCACTCGCCACCACACACGGCACCCAGAGCGGGCACACCCTGACCCGCGCGCAGCTACAGCCCCGCCCGAGAAAGGGCGGGGCTGTATTGCAACATCGATACGTCACAGGCGATCATGCCACCGGCCCGCACGCGCACAGCATATGACCACGCGCAGAGACCAGGCCACACGCCCCGGGAGGAGCATATGCACACTCATCAGTCTCCCCCGCTCAAACCATGGACCAACTTCCCTCCACTGGAGCCATGCTGTACCAATCACTCATTCAAATAAACACACACGTGTGGATCCCCAACTTCTTCACACGCGCGCACAAACACAGAGTAGGATGACAACAGACTGATATTCATATTTCACAGACATCACGCACAAACACATAACAGCAGTCAATTCTTCCAATCTGATAACCAATTTAGCTTCAGTTTTTTGTAACAATGCCACGCATCAGTTTTATGATCATCAGTAGGGAAGTGTCTAGATCTTTGAAAGTTCTTTATCCAATCAGTCATTTATTTTTGTTTTTCATCGCGCGCTTTTGGCGGAAAGTTTTCCACTTGAATTGCAACAGCAGCACTCAGATGAACTCGCACACTCTTATCTGCCAATGGGAATGCTTTCAAATCAAACCAATCTTTCACCTTCCATTTTCATAATTAATCCAAATTAGCACTATTAATAATATGTAACAGTAATAACAACAGTAACAATTATGTATAGACAACTTCAACAATATCACAAGTGACATTGAGTCTGAGTGGACCATGTTCCGCGCCTCCATTGTTGAGGTGGCCGACCGAAGCTGTGGCCGTAAGGTCGTTGGTGCCTGTCGTGGCGGGAATCCCCGAACCCGCTGGTGGACACCGGCGGTAAGGGATGCCGTCAAGCTGAAGGAGTCCTATCGGGCCGTTTTGGCCTGCGGGACTCCGGAAGCAGCTGACAGGTACCGGATGGCCAAGCGGAACGCGGCTTTGGCGGTTGCTGAGGCAAAAACCCGGGCGTGGGAGGAGTTTGGTGAGGCCATAGAGAATGACTTCCGGACGGCTTCGAAGAAATTCTGGTCCACCATCCGGCGCCTCAGGAGGGGGAAGCAGTGCAACGTCAACACTGTTTACAGTGGGGATGGCGTGCTGCTGACCTCGACTCGGGACGTCGTGAGTCGGTGGGGAGAATACTTCGAAGACCTCCTCAATTCCACCTACACGCCTTCCATTGAGGAAGCAGGGCCTGGAGACTCTGAGGCGGATTCTCCAATCTCTGGGGTCGAAGTCACTGAGGTAGTTAAAAAACTCCTTGGTGGCAAGGCCCCAGGGATGGATGAGATCCGCCGGGAGTTCTTAAAGGCTCTGGATGTTGTGGGGCTGTCATGGCTGACACGCCTCTACAACATTGCGTGGACATCGAGGACAGTGCCTCTGGATTGGCAGACTGGGGTGGTGGTTCCCCTCTTTAAGAAGGGGGACCGGAGGGTGTGTTCCAATTACAGGGGAATCACACTCCTCAGCCTCCCCGGTAAGGTCTATTCAGGGGTGCTGGAGAGGAGGGTCCGTCGGGAGGTCGAACCTCGGATTCAGGAGGAGCAGTGTGGCTTTCGTCCTGGCCGTAGAACAGTGGACCAGCTCTACACCCTCGGCAGGATCCTCGAGGGTGCATGGGAGTTCGCCCAACCAGTCCACATGTGTTTTGTGGACTTGGAGAAGGCGTTCAACCGTGTCCCTCGGGAGGTTCTGTGGAGGGTGCTTCGGGAGTACGGGGTGCCGAGCCAACTGATAAGGACGGTTCGGTCCCTGTATCACCGATGCCAGAGTCTGGTCCGCATTTCCGGCAGTAAGTCGGATTCGTTCCCAGTGAGGGTTGGACTCCGCCAAGGCTGCCCTTTGTCACCGATTCTGTTCATAATTTTTATGGACAGAATTTCTAGGCGCAGCCGAGGCGTTGAGGGGGTCCGGTTTGGGGACCTCAGCATCACATCTCTGCTTTTTGCAGATGACGTGGTGCTGTTGGCTTCTTCAAGCCGTGATCTCCAGCTCTCGCTGGAACGGTTTGCAGCCGAGTGTGAAGCGGTCGGGATGAGGGTCAGCACCTCCAAATCCGAGTCCATGGTCCTTGATCGGAAAAGGGTGGAATGCCCTCTCCGGATCGGGGATGAGGTCCTGCCCCAAGTGGAGGAGTTCAAGTATCTTGGAGTCTTGTTCACGAGTGAGGGGAGGATGGAGCGCGAGATCGACAGGCGGATCGGTGCAGCGTCGGCAGTAATGCGGACCCTGTACCGGTCCGTTGTGGTGAAGAGAGAGCTGAGCCAAAAGGCAAAGCTCTCAATTTACCGGTCGATTTACGCTCCTACCCTTACCTATGGTCACGAGCTATGGGTCGTAACCGAAAGAACGAGATCCCGGATACAAGCGGCCGAAATGAGTTTCCTCCGCAGGGTGTCCGGGCTCTCCCTTAGAGATAGGGTGAGAAGCTCGGTCATCCGGGAGAGACTCGGAGTAGAGTCACTACTCCTCCACGTTGAGAGGAGCCAGATGAGGTGGCTCGGGCATCTTATCAGGATGCCTTCTGGACGCCTCCCTGGGGAGGTGTTCCGGGCATGTCCCACCGGTAGGAGACCCCGGGGATGACCCAGGACGCGCTGGAGAAACTATGTCTCTCAGCTGGCCTGGGAACGCCTTGGGATCCCCCGGGATAAGCTGGATGAAGTGGCTGGGGAGAGGGAAGTCTGGGAGTCCCTCCTAAAGCTGCTGCCCCCGCGACCTGACCGGATAAGCAGAAGAAGATGGATGGATGGATGGATGGATGGATGGATGGATGGATGGATGGATGGATGGATGGATGGATGGATGGATGGATGGATGGATGGATGGATGGATGGATGGATGGATGGATGGATGGAAGGAAGAAAATATATGGTTGGAAGCATGATTAAACTAAGAATATGATGACGTAAGCAAGTACATGGAGTATCAAAAGAACAAACAAACAAAACCATGGTAAGTGGTGAGTACAAACTTTGCATAGTCAGGGAACATTAATAAATTGATGATGTCACAGCCAAAAGCTCATATAATTCCGTACAAAATGACAAAATTGAAAGAATGATGAATGGGCGATGTGCAACAGTGGGCGAAGTGGATGTATGTGCAAGAATGGTTTACAGGAAGGACACTTGGAGATAAAACCGGTAGAGGTGCCAGAGGAAGAGCGGCAGGAGGAAAAACAACCAAGAACCCGGCCAAAGGTGATCGCCAAGGCCGAAAGACGGGATGGAAGACAACAGCCCCCACACACACCAAATCGCCCATAATCAGCACCCACCACCACGGAACCAGCTCTCACCGAACCAGCACCCACTCCCATGGAATCAAAATCTCCTGCGAACTTGCCACACCCCCTGACTCATCACCCATCAAACTCGGCCCACACTGGCATGTGCAACTGAATATAAGCTGACCAAAGAACCTTGAACGTTGCCACACAATTGAATAATGTATAAAACCTTGATGTCTATTGTATGTACTAAATGCCAAGATAGCGCCAGTCAAGCCATTTTGGTTTGCTGGCGCCATTTTTGAATGGGGACATGTATGAGCATGTATAGGGCCTGTATTTTTGTGAAACAGACCAGAGAAGTGATACACCTGAGCTAGATTTGCTATCAACCAGTGCGTCTAGAGTCAAGGGGGGAGTTTTGTTGAAAAAAGGGGGGTCAAGGGGGGAGTTTTGTTGAAAAAAAGGCATCTGAAGGAGATAGTCAAGGTGTTGTTGCATCTAATTTGACATACAATAGTTTATGGAAGAGCTAAGCTAAAGCTTTGGTGTTAAACTGCAAACCTGAAGCTCAAATCATGATAGCGGAAACACCGGTCAGTATTCATCTTGGCCGTAAAGGCCCTGATGGCTTGTTAGACGCACCTAGGAAGAAACATATGTATCTAAAGCGTATGCAACAGCCTCCTACAGAAAAACTTGAGCAGAACTGGTATCTAACACCGGAGACTCTGTGGGGATTTAAAAAATTTTATGAGGTCGGCGAGCTATCTTCATGAGAAACCAAGGGGGTTCTGGACCAAACAAGACTGTGAGCCAGCCAGCACGTATGGTTCGTTGAACTCAAATGACTGGGGTGTTTTAAATCAACTCCTACCCGAGGTTTTGACTGAATATATCGATGAATACGGATTAGAAGGTGAGCTGAATGTAACATGGGTTTCAAGAATTACAGCCAGCGGAAGATGTTTTTTCAGGCTAAAAGTTTCTCCTCAAACTGTTGATGGGACAGAAGACAGAGAGCTAATCGTTCTACTGTATCTGACGCTAGAAGTGTTTAATAGCGAATGTGGAGTTTTTCAAACAATAGTGAATGTACCATTAACAGAATGGTATAAACGAATGCAAGCATTTGGTGACAGTATTACGGGACTCTTCCTATCTAGCCGTGTCTGGACAAACATCATCGGAGTGAAACATAAACTGACTTTAAATTAACCCTTCCTAAAAAATAACTTTAAACTCCCCCCCTTGCCCTCCTCACACCTCTTCAGTACAAACTTTTTTTTTTTTTTACCTCCTGTCACAGAAAGGTGGGGCTGTAGTCATTAGCATACCTATCTAAAATGTATAAGACAGGGCTTTCGGGTTCACCCTTCATACCTACCACCAAGAGACCGCTCTACACGTCAGAGAAAGAAAATGACTCAAAAAAGACCCGCCAGACGACTTTTACCAAGTTTTGCATCTGTGGAGAACGGGCCGGGAGAAAAGCTGTCCAGAGGTGTGCAAACCGTACCGCGCTGTACGATCACACTCTGGTCCAGCCCTGACAACTCTGGCACAAGTATATACAGATTTCTGAAGAAGCATTCTAATCGGGTAGAATACCAGACCGGCCAACTGCAACACGAGCTGACAGAAACCTGCGGTCAACACTGCGTGTATTATTTAAGCCAAAGTAGATGGGGGCTCACCTATCAGGAAGTGATGACTCATTACAATCTTGATCCTCTGAATAATGACGCCATGGTTAGCGAGTTTGTCAAAAAATGTTGAAGGCCAGACCGGATGTGCGGCGGACAAACATCATGTTCATTGCATAAATTTTAAAAATGTCATTGTCTGAAACCGTGTTAATGTTTTATAAAAATCTCTTTTATTCAATAAACATTGTTAAAGAGAGTTACAGAGTCATGCGTTTTTTTCCCAGTAACAACAATAGAGTATCTAACGTCTAATAACTAACCCATTTTACTACTGGCGATGTCTTCTTTCTTTTACTTTTATTTATCACGCTTACATCTTTTGCATAAGAAACATCCTCATCTTCATCCCTAGCATATTTTAAACGTTTAAAATCTGCACGAGCAAAGGGGTTGGAGATGCTTGTTTCCGGTAGGTTGAGCTGTGCTAGTGTACGGAGAAATTCGGTCCAACCTATCGGTTGGCCGGTTAGTTTAGTCCCACTCACACATAGATGTCTCAACAAATCGCTCATATGTGAGCCTTTGACAGTTTTTCCTCTAAAAATAAATTCACTTAACGGCGTCCAGCTTACATCTTCTGCCGATAATCTTTTCAACACATAGGTGGCGTTGCGACGGAAACGTGGACCTATGGCATCCTCATCTGTCGTGTTTCTTTCACCCCCCTCATTGGCTACGTTGCGAATCGCAATAGGAATTTGCTCGGAGTCTTTTTGTTTGACCAACCCTATGTAACATTGCATCAGGTCTTGATACATTTTTATCTTTTCATATTGATTTAAATTTTTATTATCCAAAATCTGCTTCATCTCTTCATCCAAAGAATACTCGGCTGTATCGCGAATGGTCAGGGCAGGTCGATTTAGTCTCTCGAGCTGATAAGGGGAGATCAGGTACATTTTCTGCGCCGTTTTCAAACTCATTTTATGATTTGTTCATAAAACCACTAACAACGCTCCCCAGAACAGGTGCGAATGCGGCTAGTAAAGGCAATATAAAACCACCTTTCTGAACTAACACAGCTCTTTTCTTCTTCAAAGTATTTTTCTTATCAGCCAAAAAGCGGATATTTTTCTTTTGCTTTTTAAGTTTCTTGTAGAGTTTTGATTTTAGAGGGACATGTCCTTTAAGAAGATTTAGAGCAATCTCACACAATGCTTTCACTAAACTAGTAGGACCTCTGAGGAGTAAATGCTTACATTTGGCCGGTTTGGATGTAAACAAAGACTTGAGTAACGGAGCATTTGTTTTTAAAAGCTTCGTCATCGTTTTATTGTTTGGGGATATAAACTACAGGCCACTGGTTATGCAGTACACCTGTACGTAGTCTATATTGTTCTGGGCACGTAGGTGTCAAATCTATCACTAAATACCCGTGCGGCTCCCTTGTAGCATTCTCAAAACACTCCAGGAAAAACTTCCGGTTGTTTGGAGAAATTTGATTCGCCAAAACATTCACTTGCAATTTATCGTGGGGATTTTTGAACAAAATCAAATAATTACTGTTTAAACTAATAGTACGGCTGAATTTGCGCTGATGGAATACATTCTGTTAGCATTATAACGCTTAAATCTTTATGATGTCTATATTGGGTGAATATTTGAACCACTTCCGGATTATCCGAAGCTTGGAAGATGATGTCATCCAGAATCAATAGATGCTGCTGCTGTGGTGGGAACAACTTCTCGTCATCAAAAGATTCAGGCAGTCCCTTGATAAAAATGATGTCTTTATTCAGGTTTTTGAGCTCATCGTACATTGGTTGATATGAAGTATAAACCTAAACAATCTTATCAGTTTTTTTTCTCATAACATGTTCAGGATTTTCCAATACATTTTTTACAAAGAAAGTCTTGCCACAACCTGAAGGCCCTGCTACTAAAGATGAAAAAGGAAGTTCTAATCTAGGGTCAAATTCAATCTGGTTAAAAGCCATTTCCACACACGCACGCACGCAGGGATAGAGAAATGTCAATAGCCAAACGGTTCAGTGGTGCCTCGTCCCAACAGCCTTCTTTTGTCATATACCACAAGAAGCCGCTTGGAAAATGACGTGTTTCTGAGATGAAACCCTCTCTTATCGCGAACAATGTTATGTTGAGGGGCGTATAGCACATCTGAGGTTGCACCTGATGTGTCAATGTGTACCCTTGAACCAAGTTGAGCATGCTATCGAGATTGATGCTCTGACCGCTTTCGTGAGTCTGCGTGATTCCCTTCACCTTCATGACTGTGCGACCTGTCTCCCGCGTCCTGTAAGCGTATGTTTTTGGCCCTGCTGAGAGAAATTCTAAAATGCTGTCATTCGAAAGCTCATCTGTCAAATCACCCAGATAATCCCATAAAGGGAGAACACTTTCGCCCGGTTTCACCGTGTACACAAGGCTGTCTGTATCGGTGTAAAGGTGTAAAATTTCTAAATAGCTGTACATTTTTAGACGTGCATAGGCTGTTGTGAAACACGCTGCAGCCACGTTTGATGTTTTTGACGTGGGTATCTCATTGTTTATGTTGAAACAATACTGTACAATCGAAAGCTTTTCGCTGATAAAGCGGAAGAATTTCACATTGTACAGACCTGAAAACAGAAGTTAAAAAAATTCCTCAGATTTTGTCACAATTTTTGTGTTTGTCATGTTCTCACGCTGCGCGGGTTTCCCCCATTTTGAAACCTGTCTTTTCCTCTGGTTTACAGCAATTTTGGAAGGGTCTAGTTGGATACCCTGATGAATTGCGTACCCTTCTATGTATCTTTCTTTATCAGCCTGATTGACCACGTGAGCCGGATAACCTGCAGATTCCTGTTTACCTTTTAGAAATGTTCGCATGTAATCATGGAAAATTGTGTCACTCGCCCTTGTGTAATGCCATATTTCGGTAATATCTGCAACCGTGTAGCCGAGATCAAGTGCCTTAACAAATTCAGGGGTTGTCCAAACACCTGTTAACGATCTTTGCTCATCATTATGTGTACACGCCGTCTGCTGGTTGTTACGCTCAGCGCATGTACGACACAGTGTGAAGATGAGTTTACCTTTAGCTGTTTTGAAGGGTAAAACAGGAAAATACAAACCACGGGGTTGGTTGACTGTGGCGCTTATGAAACCAAAATACGACCTGGGGTCTTTAAAATCATCGTGGATAATCGTTGGATGACCGATGGGGTAGGTGCCTGTACTATTGATGAAAGGGTATAATGACATCACATCAACATACAACACACGCTCGTTAGGTTCTGCCGTGTATCTTAAAACGAATGTGTTTGTCCGACCCCCAAAAAGGGCCTCCCTCGGCTTGAGCGGTGTAGGAAATTTGGCTTTTTTCAGGAATTCCTTCACCTCTATGTTCAACTTTTTCATTTGCAACCATTCGTGCTCCCACATAATTACAAGGTACACATCCTGTTTAAGCTGTAGTTCCTGAATTTTCTTTTGGGTGTTATTAAACCTCTTCTGAAAAGGGCATTTTGTTGTCGGACATATTTTAGAGAGGTCGTAGCATTCTGCGCAGCCGTGGTGATAACAACCAAAATACTCAAACACTATTTTTAAGCCCCCAATTTCAGAATATCCGTCTACCGTGTAGTTACCTATCTTAACCTCGCCCCCGTTCAATGCATGCCTAATTTGAAAATTTTTTTGCTATGCATGATCCATTGCATATACTGAATAGAGTCATGCGAAAAAGCTTTGTACTGACGCATATAGTTGTCTGAAGTTGTAATGGCTAGTGTTTGAGGGATTCGAAAATTAGTGTGAAAAACTTTCATGCACGTAGAGGCTATTGTCACAGCATTGAATGGGTATGTTCTGGTGGCCTCAAAAAACTCACTCCTGAATTTCTCACACCCCTGCATTAACAGGTCAACGTCATTCTTGCAGTAGGCTATCGCCTGTTTAGCAAAATCAAACACAATGTTAGCTTCTTTGCCATACCATTCATCAAACTTGGCTCGTTGAGGGGGTGACATTCGCTCGATATCGTAGTACGTAGGGTCAGGGTGACACCCCACGTAGTTTAGATGCTCTAAAGAGCTGAATTTGTGTGGGAAATAACCCTTTGATTTGTCTTCAAACCCCAGGGCCTTAGGCATCGCACTTAGAGGTATTGTCAGGAATGAGAGCGAGTCTATGAATCGAGATTTTGTGTCTAAATCGACAAAAGACAGAACTTTACTCCCCTGCATCGGAATGTCAAGTTTGAGACCTAATTCAAGCATTCTCCTTATCAAGATGTATGAATCAAAACCTCTCGCATTATGTGCAATAAATGTAGTTTGTTTAAACCGTGGTCTTTGAAAAAATCTCAGAAATTCGTCAACACAATCTGTGCCAAACCACTGTTTCGCCAGTCTATTTGATTTACAACAGATGAGAAAAGGTTTGTGTAAACCATCTGTATCTACATAGGTTTCGAAATCGTGGTAGACTACATTTTTGCAAGGTGGTTGAGGCTTGATGGGCTGAATGTAGCACATGTGGGGGGTTCAGCAAGGCATCATCTTGATTTAAGATCTCATCACACATTGTGCATTTTTTAACAGGGCAGCGATGTTTAGCACCGGTACCATCAGCTTTCACATAATACTGGAGACCACACTGCAAGCATTTTTTGTATGAAGTGCAGTTGCTCACACGATTCGTCGCTCGAAACTCTTTATGTTTGGCAAAGCATTCCTCATTACGACAAGTTTTGTTACAATCGGGGCAGATAACACGTTTAATCCGCCGTTGTTTACAACACGAATCGAGACAAACGCTACAGTGTCCTTCACACTGGTGCTGTTGCCAATTCTCGTGCCCTTTGTAGCAATGTCTGCAAAAGAACGCGTGACGAACGAATGCCTCTATCGCTTTCACGCCGTAGTAATGACCCTCGAGATGTAAGACAAAGTGTTGTGTGTTTTGGGACAATGTGTGTCGAAAAAAGTCATGGGGCGACAGTCCTCTTTTCGGTACATTACATTTATTTTCCGTCTGAGAACTTTCTCAAATTTATGAACATCCCCCAGACTCACAGGTGTTTGACAATTCAACCCCACACAATGTAAAAGCCGTGCCTGTCTTGTGGCCTGTTTTGTTGTTAGTGTGTTGAAGGAATGAGGTCGAAATACAAAAAGTCCTGCCTCGCTACAAAAACAGATATGCTCAAACCTCATTGAATAAAGTACATAAGCAGACAAGTATATTCACATATTAAATAAATAAAAGAAACATTTTAAGCATATAATTATACCTACACACCAAATCAATAAAGAAGACATAACTAGACATTTTTGATAAGTGGTGATGAGAAAGGTTTTTATAACTTTATGATCTGATATATTTCTGAGGACTTTGAAAAAACAAATGACTTTTGATATATTGCCTAAATAGCTTAATGACCCTTAAGGAACTGTGGAATGCATGCCTGGTGTTTTTTCTCTGAATCATGGACACGGCCAGAGTCGTCTTGACCGTTCAGTACTTGATTGTATCTTATGTTTTGACTAATGCTAGACGCCAGTTTTTGATTACTACTGAACGCGCTGCACAGAGGGAAATAGTTTGCCTAACAAAGAAAAGATACGGTTGAATGAGGTACGAATGGAGACTTTCCGCTCTTGAAGGGCCCAGCGCTGTATTGTACTTTCCTGAAAACAGAGCTTTTTGAACAAGAATTGTGATTGAACTCAACCAATCTGTCTAAGTCTAATTTCTGCTTCAGTGTCTTTGCATTTTCCTAAATCTGAAGAAATCAAACGAGCACGCAGTGAGTAAATTGGATAACAGGTGATTGGCAAAGGCTTTTGCCGTGAGGCGCAGATAACGCGCTCCCTAAATTGTGGACAGAATCCAACAAATGGTGACCATCCGACGTGATTTCTTCAGAAGGGAAAGTGCATGCTCCACAAAGGATTCTTCGTTCTCCGCTCTTGCTCAACAGTATTGCAGTCCGATCGGCACAAAAGGTAAGGGGGAAACTTTTTTCTCTCTCCCAGTTCAGCAATATTGTGGAGTGAAAGCGGAATACAAAAATTAATAATTTCAGCTCTGTGTTCAGGAATGGTGGTTGTATAGAAGTGTGTGTTTGTGTGGAACTTGGTAAAAGTGATTTGTGGAAAAAATTAAAAATACAAAAACAGGTGAAGGCGTCGCTGATATAGCAGTACGGATGCCGAGCGACTCCAATAGTGTGACCTTAGAACATAATAGGGCTGTCTAAGGCGAGGGACATCTGGGATGTCCGAGTCGTGGTGAATTAAGAGAAAGGTGGTGAGGACTTTGTCTGATCAGCAAAGGGCGCTCACACCGCTGGAACTTGTGGGATGCCAGTGACTAGCATATGGGCACCTGAGTGGCCTCAATAGTAGACACTTAGGAACTTATACTGTTGCCTAAGGTCGGGGTCGATTGGATCGGCCAGGCCACCAATACGAGTCGGGCACTCGTGAAAAAAATAAAAAAAAATAAAAAAAAAATGGTGAAGGCATCGCTGATATAGCAGGACGGATGCCTGGCGACCTCAATAGTGCGACCTTAGAGACTTATATTGTTGTCTAGGGCGAAGGGTAACTGGGTTAACCAGGTCGCTACCTAATTGTTGAAGTGTGTCTATGATGATATTGTGTGGAAAGCAGGCTTGGCTGTCAGATGGGACAGCGGCGCAGCTGAAGAAGTGAGTGATTAGTTGTGGTGCTGTTCATGGGATGGAAGTGATGATTTGTGGTTCATGAAGAACAATAAGTTGATTTGTATAAAATTGTTGATTTTATTTTGATTTTGCATGAGAGTTGGAGTCAGAAAAATGGCTTAACAAGAATTTGATAAAGAATGTATATTTAATTAGCATGAAGGTTATATCCCATTGTGTGGTGGGGTTAAACTGTAACCATTTTTGTTTTCAAAAGGGTGCGGCTCTAAAGTTTGGGCCAAACGGTCAGGTGGGCACAAATGCATATTTTGGACAGAGGTGGGGGGTTACATTGGTGGCGAGGCTCTCCGCACTTCAGTTGCCTCCCCCCCTACCCTTGTTATCAGCTGGGAAGATTGTCATGTCTATGTTGTGGGCCCGTGTGTTTGTTTATGTGCATGTTTGTCTTTGTGTATCAGTTCGTTATAAAGGATGGAATTGCGTTAAATTGGTGCACGGAAACGGTGAGCGAGACAATGGTTGATCAGATTTGCATTGTTAAACGTAAAAATTAGAAATGATAGAATAATCTGAGGGTTGTGGTCAGAAACTCGTCCAACGAGGAGAGTGCCCAGCCCTCATAAAAATGTGAGAGTAAGAGAGAACATACATTGTAGAATTGGATAAAATTAAATTATGATTGCAGATTTTAAATTTAGGAGGAATTATTGATTGGTTATGACATAAGACTGTACAAGGACACATGTAAGGATCAGTCAAAGATTTGAATCACTTAGAGTTAAAAACAACAAATAAAAACGACATTGCAAGGGGGGCACTTTTTATCAAAAGAACACCAAGTAAAGTATTAAGTAGTGGGCATTCGTGATTGGGATTAAATTAAGGATAAAATTAGGTTAATGATTAGAAATCAATGGTGCTCTACACAAAAAGGCTTAAATTTTAATGGGGAAATATTTGGAGTACTGTGTTGGTCTACATAGGTCATGGGCCTAGTTTATTTGGTTTTGATTGTGGTTTGGGTTTATTTTGTTTATTGTTAGATTTTCCTTGTGTTTATTGTTAAGGTGTTCCTTGTTATTCTCTTATCCCCTGCATTGTAAATGTCTTCTTTATGCAGATAGGTTAACAGGCTAGGAATTTAGTGAGGAGATAATTGATCACTTGATGGGGGTTAATAATTGTCCAAATCCTAGTCACATGTTTTGAGGGACCACAGCAACAGCATTATATTTAATTTGCAGGCCATTATTTCGTATGTGATGACAGTGTCTAGATAAGTAGACTGTTTTATCAAAAATGTGAGAGTGAAGGAGGAGGTTTGATTTGTAATCTGGCATTTGGGTGCCACTTTTAAGAGTTTGTGCAGGAGCATAGATTGTTTTTGTTTGTTTTTAAAGATATATTTAACAGTTTATCTCGGTGCAGTAAGGATATAGCAATTTTGAAAGACTTAAAATTAAAAGCAAAATTCCATTTTAATTCTGACACATGCCAGCTAACATGAGGATGGGAAATAAATAAAGGAATGAATACTAGCTCAAATGTGGCATGTGTTTTAAATTGGGCGATAAGACATTCACTTCCAAGCGCTATCCTTTAGCGCTGCTGACAATAATAACTTATGAGATGTTAAATCAAGGAGGAGTGTCATATTTGGAACACCGGCGCTGTATGACCTATAGATTGAACAATAACATTCACCGCATATACAACCATGTTGGTAGATTGTTAAATTACATTACAGTTTATTACAAAGGATTTCGGAACTTTATTTGATGATAAACACTGGAACAAGGATTTTAGCCGTGTTAATGGGTCGGGTGGATGGATTACTCAAAAAAAAAGAAAAAAAAAGCATTTGATAAGGGCGGCTTGATAGTAAGATGATGAGTGTGCGCAACTGATAGGATACAAAATGTTAATAGGAAGATTTGGGGTGTAAGGAACAAATACTACACATGAAGACTGATAACACGAAGATAGTTTTGTGAAATTTGTGTCCCAGTGTGTTCTGCCCTAGCGCATGGCACAAGTCCTGAACTGAATCCTTGTACTCTGCTGGCTGCCTCAAAATCAACAGAGGACTGTCCCTGGTCATGAGACACCTTTGACCTTTGGGAGAACAACAGGAACTATTATCATGCTTGAAGGGGGCAAGCACAGCTCTTCACAGGACAAGAACCATATAGTTGGTGGAATACACACAGTTGCAGATCAAAAAGAAAACGGACTGAAAGAACAAAGACAAGATGGACGCATTTGAGAATGGCGGACGGTCCAGCCCTGAATCATCATCATGAGAATCTAAGAGGAGAGGCTGCTAAAGACTTGCACGAGTCACATGAAGTCAAACTGGACACATTGCTAAAGACTGCTGAAGCATTACAAAGTTGGTGGAGTGTGGGACAAAAGGGATGGAAGTGTGTTTGGGTGCTGGGGCAGACATAACTGAGGAGTTTTGATAAAAGAGGGAATAATAAGGCTGCTTATTGACACTGAAACGGGGATAAAAAACAAAATACATAGATATGGAAAGTGAAGATGCACTGACAAATTATACGACAGCGTGATCAGAAACTTTGTAAAGTGGCCATTGATCAATAGAAATTAAATCATTTGAATCATAAATCTTTATATGTAACTTAGCATTTCGAAGACATAATTAATCTAACTGAAATAATGAAATTTTTATAATTGGACCAGTGAAAATTTGGATTCGGGGAACAGAAGGCTGAATTGCTAAACTTAATTGACCTTTATCAAAACAACAGAATTTAATTACACATCCACTGCGACTGATTTATAGGATGCATATTTCAGCTTGAAGGGGTGAGGGGCCATAAGAAAGTTGGAATTCTGGATAGTCAGCAAAATAGTAATACAGTAGGGCTTTAAATAACCAATACAATGACATGACCCTTGCGACAATTGATTTAAATGGCAATTTATGATAGGCACTTGGGGTTAGGATTAACAATCCATCCATCCATCCATTACTGGTGCGGCTTGTCCTTACGAGGGCCACAGATGATTAACAATAATAACTAGAATTATTCATTTCTGTAGAAATTGCGTGTGAAAGCGAAGAGGCTGAATAAAAATTCGGGGAAAGCTACAAGATTATGTTTAAATTTGGAACGTGTTGAATTGGCTAGAAAATTGATAAAAATATAGAAAGAATTTTGTAAAATTGGGCATGAATTTTAAAGTTGAAAATTTGAAATTTTCCACAAGTGAGAAGTTTTGGAATAGGATGAACCGTTGAAAAATTGAAATGGGTCGAGTCAGTGGAAAAAAAAAAAAAAAAAAGGAAATTCGAAGGGAAAAAATGAAATTTTGCAAAATTTTACCGCAATGTTGGAAGTGAGGATGTGAAATTTGAATTTGAATCTAGGAGGTTAAAAGTGTAATGGAATAAATCAGATGAATTATGTGGAAGTAGTTAAGATAAAAATAAAATAAAAGAAAGAAGAATGCAGAAGAAGTTGAATAATAATAAAGTCAAGGCAATTCAAATTTATTTATATAGCCCACAAGCAAGTCTCAAAGGGCTCCAAATGTACAAAAATTGCTAATTTAAAATACAAGAACAATAAGTGTGAGGGCCACAATGATGATCATGACAGCAAAAATATTTCTAATTGGTTTTGATAGGTACAAAGGGGGAACATGGAAGAAGGTTTTCAAAATTTGTGATATAGCGTGACTCAATTATCAAGAGTAAGTATTTCTTTTTAATTCTAAGAATTGGCATCAACAAAAAATGAGAACGATAATCCAAGGTGATAGTGTAAGTGGCAGGAGGAAGCTGTGTATATTTTTAAACATTATTTCAGTATCATTATTTCTTAGGAGGGTCAGTAATGCTTGTGAGGAGATGAATGAAGGAACAAGGTGACAGTAAAAGGGAGTGCTCTAAAAATTTTTGGTTCTTTGCCAGAGGTAGTTATTTGGAGGGATGAATTTAAACTCAAAGCAAAATAGAACTGTTTAGTGGAAGAAATATGGGAAGGTGGAAATACTGAAGTTACAGCTCAACACAAAGTGTCAAATAGTCTAAGTGTGAGATGTGAGCAAACTAAATGGGGAGTTAAATCATGTTCCAGTATTATGCATATTGGCAAACGATGTGAGGACAGGAGACCAGACAATTAGATATTAATTTTGGATTTAAAATAAAAAAGGGAAATTTTAATTGAGGAGAAAATTTTGCGTAGGGAGGGTTCTTTTTACAATTTAATATTGTATGTTTTATGTGTGTGTTGTGGGATGACAGTTTGTCTGTAATGCTGTATGAATGTCAAGTTTGTACTTGGGATGGGGTTTGTGTATTGTGAATGGTTAACATGATTCAAGGTTGGGGTGATGTGATCACAGCAGAGGATAACATTCCTCTCACCTGAAAAATATAGAGATACGACAGATTTGAAAAAGCAAGATTGATCAGGACTCATTTTCAAAGTCAAAGTCAAAGTCAGCTTTATTGTCAATTTCTCCACATGCCAAAGACACACAAAGAAACCGAAATTTCGTTCCCCCCTATCCCACGGTGACAAGACATGGGTCACAACAGACAAACAAGTAAACAAGTATAACAAAAGCGTGCTGAATAAATAATGAATAAATAACACAACAATAAATAAATAAATAAGAGGAGCAGAAAAAAAGGAGCAAGTGCGCGTACAGCAGACATTCCCGAAAATAGCGCAACAGTGCCGCACGCTACGCAGAAGGGGGTAGCGAGTTCAGGGCCCTAACAGCCTGGACAAAGAAGCTGTTGGCGAGTCTGGTGGTGCGGGAGCGCAGGCTCCTGTACCTCTTCCCAGAGGGCAGAAGGTCAAACAAAGAGTGAGCCGGGTGACTTACATCTCTGGCAATCGAGGTTGCCTTGCGGGCGAGATGGGAGGTGTAAATGTCCTTCAGGGAGGGGAGCGAAGCACCAATAATCTTACCAGCCGTATTCACTATGCGCTGCAGGGCCTTCAAGTTCTGTTCAGTGCAGTTACCACCCCAGACAGCGATGCAACTGGTGAGGACGCTCTCAATGGTGCCACGGTAGAATGTAGACAGGACTGCCTGAGGAGCACATGCACGCCTGAGCTTCCGCACAGGTGATTGGCTATGGCTTTTGCCGTGAGGCGCGGATAGCGCGCTTCCCAAATTGTGGACGAAAATCCAACACGGGCTTTTACGACGTTGCGTAAACAGAACAACTTTGATTGCTTCCTCTGCAGCTGGTCAATCAGTTCAAAAGATCTTAGCACTTTGTTCTACTACTTTTGTTAAGACAGCTAGGGTAATTATTACAGGTTACATTCCAACATAATCATAGGATCAAACTAATCTATCAACCCTAACATCCAGATTCCCCTTCGGAAGTTTTAACACATAAGAAAGAAAACCATACAGAAACAACTACCTCCACATAAATCATTAAAGTATCAAATTTGGGGTCGGGAAAGACAGCTCCTCTACGGTGCGGAGGCCACAGTTTATGAAGGAAAACGCCTTCTTATCTTCTAAAGCGCAGTGGCCTAGTGGTAGAGTGTCCGCCCTGAGACTTGGAAGGTTGTGGGTTCAAACCCCGGCCGGGTGATACCAAAGACTATAAAAATGGGACCCATTTCTTCCCTGCTTGGCACTCAGCATAAAGGGTTGGAATTGGGGGATTAGATCACCAAATGATTCCAGAGCGCGGCACCGCTGCTGCTCACTGCTCCCCTCTTCCCCAGGGGATGGATCAAACTCACACGGGGATGGGTTAAATGCTGAGGACAAATTTCACCACACCCAGATATGTGTGTGACAATCATTGGGACTTTAACTTAATTTAAAGGTGGGGCCCCAGTCCTCCAGACCGCAGAAGAAGCTCTCCCCCATGGAAGTCTTAAAACCGCTCAACTGGACAAAGAGTCGGGGTCACCAATTGTTGCGTTTTGTTCAAGAAAACAAAGATGTGGAGTAATAATTGGTTCTTTATTTGCACAATCTTGGGTTGCTTCACGGAAGTCAGTACAATTGCACTTCAGCAGATGAGAACAACCACGTCAGACTCCAGATCAGAAGGTTTTATACTCTCCGCAAGCAGGAATACGGAAGGGAAGAAAATATCCTCATAAGAATGATTAATCTATTGGACAGAAAAGCTGTTCAAAACATTTGAGCAGTTAATGTTTGTGTGGGACGAATTTAGTTCCTCACAAACATTGATGACAGGCCTCGCATGGAAGCAGTTTAAGTGTTTGATGAGCTCAGGTGAGATGTCACTTAATGACACAAGCGCCACCAGGGGGAAGGTGAGCACATGCAAACAGCTGACATCTCTCACTGGGACAAAACCCAAGTGCCAGGTACTGCACAGTACCATCACCACACTTTTGGACAAGTTTTTCCATGACACTGACGCAAACCAAGTGAGTTAAATATTCATCAAATGTATTATATATTTCTGTCTAACTTGGTTTGTATCATTGTCATTAAAAACATATCTAGAGGTTTTGGCCCAGTCAGACATCACATCTCTCACTGGGACAAAACCTAAGTGCCACGTATTGTGTAACATCTTCATCACACACTTTTGGATGTGTTTTTCAATGACACTGATGCAGACCAAGTTGGTTAAATATTAATCAAATATACATTTCTGACTAACCTGGCTTGCATCAATGTCATTAAAAACACGTCTAGAGGTGTTTGATGATTAAGTTGTGCAGTACCTGGCCCAGTCAGAGATGTTAGCTGGTTGGATGTGCTCACTTTCCGCCTGGTGGCACTTGTGTGCCTTTAGAAGTGACTGGAGAAGTGGCTGCACTCGCGGTCACCCTGCGGTGCAATGTGACATCGCAACATCAGCTCCTCAAGCACAACACTGCGTACTCATTACGTTCCAATTGCAGGTTGCCGTCCCTTCCGCTGCGCATGTCCCACAAGGCTGTCGGCTGCACCTCTGGGGCCCAAATCCTATCAAGTAAGCAAAAAAAAAAAAAAAAAAAAAAAAAAAAAGTCGTGCGTCGCACTAATTTACACAAAAGGTTTTTCAATTAATTTTATTCATTCATATCAATTCATTCTATTAGGAAAACAGAGTGGTATAGTTGCCCTTTTAATGTGTGAATTCCCAAATGTGCCAACACACGTAATGCATTTGTGTGAGCAATCAGCTCTATGCCCAACATGCAATGAGCACCTCAACCGAGGTTTCAAAGTCATCAGACTGAAAAGACTCCGTTTATGTGCCAAAATACTGAGTAGTTCAAAATTGGTCAAACTACAGTAAAAGGCAACAAACTGCTCCTCTAATACCATGCCTTGTGAAAATACCATTTCAAATCCGAATACCACATTTTGTTTTGAAATAAATGCTTCCAGTGCAGTTAGTTTCTCTGGTTTTAATGCAGAAGTGTTTCAGGTTAATTAAAAGTGAAAAGTGAAACCATATTGCTCCTGCGAGCCATTTTGGTGTTTTTTTTTTTTGTTTGATTTTTAAATTTAACTATTTCCTTGACAGCTACTATAATGATACACTCTCTTAGTTTTAACACTTTAACATCGAATATGACAAACTATCAAAGAACTGAAACAGTAATAGAATCCACAACTATAGAGGATGAGCGCCCTCTGCTAGAAACATGTTGTACTTTCACTCAAAACACAGCTCGTAGTCATCGGTAGAGCTGCACAGTGAACTAGCTTATGTACGGTAACTGAGAAAGCTCAATTCAAATGGAACCAAGCGCGTTTGACAACTCGCAGAAAGCGGAATGACTCTTCGAACAACAATAGCAACAACGACGCCACCACATTGTGTATACAACGACAGCCCTGTTATTAAGGGAGATATTTGTATCCATTAATCAAACACATAACAAATCTTACTGGGTAAACTTTTGAGACCCTTAATTGAACATTCTGGTTCTGTTAAGATAATGAATTCATTCAGAATATTGATTTTCTTCTTATTGTCACTTACATGAGAAAAGAGTTTTGAAAAAAAGACAATCCATCCTGCAGTAAATTGTTACCATACGGTTGTTGTTCCCGCCACAGAAGTATTGTTTTGACGTCATAGACAAGAAACGCATAATCAAGTGACAATTGTACCGGAAGTAGTATATTCTTGCCACGCGTTTAAAAAAAACACGCGCCTTATTGTTTGTTGCGTAAAAGTTGATAATATACTAAAAGAGCATTTGGTGAGTCAAGCATAATAAATTGTGTCTCGCTTAAACCAAATGTTCAATGAGTAAAAGTAGGGAGAATCTTGGTTTTAGTTTGAAAAGACAAACCGGAAATACTACGTCGAAATTGAGCGTTCGAACCATCTGAACCCCGGGCCAAGCTCATCGGTGTCTGCCACACACGTGGGAGATCCTTGGCATCTTCTGGTCCCCTTCGCAAACCGGGAAAACTCAAACCATACGCCGCGTCGATCATTTGACCACTCTCGGATCGCTTTGAACATCCACCATTTTCTTTCTAACATTAAGCCAAGACGACTCCCGGCGGTCGATTTTCTCCCACTTTTAGCCCTTTTCTTCTCCTTGGTTGTTTCACGTGGAAAACCACCGGATCGTGGTCGTGGCCGCCTGGCGTAACCAGCAACTAAACGCGATCGGGACGTGGAAGAAGATGTCTGAGAAGACCATTGCCAGCCTCATCCTGGAGGACGGGACGCGGTTTACGGGCAGTCTTTTCGGTGCTAAAGTGTCCGTCTCTGGCGAAGTTGGTACGTAACACCGAGCCCTGATTGTTCGTCAAATAAATAAGTATTTTGATCGCCATGTTGTTAAGCCAAATTCCGTGAAGTCGTCTTGACGAACCTGTCCGTTGACTTGCTGGAACACGTCTCATAATGTTCCCAAATTTCAACTTTTCTGTGCCAGAGCAACCGCTACAGTTTGAAAATGACTGCAGTAAGGGCATTGCGACATATTCTCAAAACGTAATGTCAGACATTTGTCAAAGCTCAAATTATGTGTCACTTTTGACAGTCAGAGTGGTTTACACACCCACGAAAAGCTTAAGCTAATACTTTGGTTGTCCATGTGGAAGGAGATTTATGTATTTATTTCGATCCGTTGGCTAGTAGTGGTATAGCCAGTGTTCATGCAAATCCGTAAAAGTCTTGAAAGAAAATGAATATTGTCAAGAGGTTCAACTATCCTCACTTCCCACGAAAAGCTTAAGCTAATACTTTGGTTGTCCATGTGGAAGGAGATTTATGTATTTATTTCGATCCGTTGGCTAGTAGTGGTATAGCCAGTGTTCATGCAAATCCGTAAAATTCTTGAAAGAAAATGAATATTGTCAAGAGGTTCAACTATCCTCACCAATGCTTTATTATTGTTGACCCGTAGTGTTCCAGACCGGCATGGTGGGCTACCCCGAGGCCCTGACTGACCCATCGTACCGCTGCCAACTGCTTACGCTCACCTACCCGCTGGTGGGCAATTATGGCGTGCCAGCGGGCGTTGAGGGCGCGTTCGGCTTGAGCAAGGTGCCGTGAGATATGTTTGACAAATATTTGAAAGGTATGATGGTCACAGTGTGATGTCTTCTCGCAGTGGTTTGAGTCATCAAAGATCCACGCCGCCGCTCTCATCATCGGGGAGTTGTCGGAGTGTCCGAGTCATTGGAGTTCAGTCAAGTCCTTGGACCGGTGGCTCCAGGACCAAGGGGTTCCTGGACTACAAGGTGGGAAAGTCACAGATATAAGAAAGAAAGTTGTTGAATAGGCAGAATATCCTAAGCATATTAACTTTGAGCCTGTTGTGTCCTGACATAGGTATCGATACCCGCTGCCTGACCAAAAAGATCCGCGAGAAGGGGACCATGTTGGGAAAGCTGGTTTTGGAGGGGACCCCCGAGGACATTGTTCCCTTTGACAATCCTGACAAAAGGAACCTGGTCCAGGAGGTGTCCATGAGGGTAAGGTTATCATACCAGGCTTTAGAATTATGTTTTGCCAGCAACTTTACTCATTGTTTGTCCAGGAGCCGCAATTGTTCAACCCCAGTGGTATTCTGCGGATCACCGTGGTAGACTGCGGTATCAAATACAACCAAATCCGCTGCCTGGCCGAGCGAGGTGCCCGCGTCACCGTTGTACCCTGGGACCACCCGTTGGACAGCTCAGGTCAACATCACACACGCAGTCGAGGCTCTTGAAGTCACCCGGGTTGATTGTCGGTGCCTTTTTTTGTCCTCTCCAGAATTTGATGGTTTGTTCATCAGCAATGGTCCAGGCGATCCGCTTCTCTGCCAGGCCACCATCGACAACGTACGCAAGGTGGTGTGCGTGGATCAGCCCAAGCCAGTTTTCGGCATCTGCCTGGGACACCAGCTGCTCTCATTGGTCATCGGAGCAAAGACCTACAAGATGAAGTTAGTCATTCACTTCATAGTAAAGTGTTCTTTCTTTAGTTAGGGATTTGTAGTTGTTGAATTAGACGGTTGTCCTCAGTGACCTCAGTCCTGATGTGAAATGTGTCTTCCCCTCGCTCTCAGCAGCTGAGCGTTTGTGTTTTAGATTAAGGCAGAACAAACAAAGTGCAATCAAGCGCTTATGAAAGCGCTGGCTGTTTTATCGGCGGCGTCCAAGGTTACCACAGCCAACAAATGTTCACGGAATGACAACTGGCAGCATGTCCTTGTGGAATTATGACAATAGACCAGGAATGAACCATTATTATCACACATTATCGGGCGCATTTTTTTTTTTTCTTCCCCCAAAAATATTTTTCAATTATTTGTTAAAATATATATATATATATTTTTATGTACTCATCTGTGTCTCATCAATGTGGCAGGTACGGCAACCGTGGCCACAACCAGCCTTGCCTCCACAAGGGCACCGACCGCTGCTTCATCACCAGTCAGAACCACGGCTTCGCTGTGGACCCCGACACCCTGCCGAGCGACTGGGACGTTCTCTTCACAAACGCCAACGATCACACCAACGAGGGCATCGTGCACAACATGCACCCGCTTTTCAGGTGCGGACGGCCAACAGGGAAGTTACTTTCCTCACTCCTTCCCGAATGATAACTTTCAATATTTGTTTCCAGTGTCCAGTTCCATCCCGAGCATATGGCCGGCCCGACGGATCTGGTCGGCTTGTTTGACGTGTTCCTTGAGACCGTCAGAGACCACAAGGAGGGCAATGCTGGCAAACCAGGTATTTTTTTTCTGTTCTTGGTAAATATATATATATATATATATATATATATATATATATATATATATATATATATATATATATATATATATATATATATATATATATTTTTTTTTTTTTTTTTTTTTTTTTTAAGGCCATAGGACCCAGTCCTAGCGAGCATCCTTGAGACACAATTCTCCATTTTCTTTCCGCAGTGAAGCGGCGTCTGATGGAGCATCTCACCTATACAAATTCCCCCAACCCTGAAGAGCTTTCCCGACCGAGGAAGGTCCTCATCTTGGGCTCTGGGGGCCTTTCCATCGGCCAGGCCGGAGAGTTTGACTACTCAGGTTCTCAGGTCGGTGTGTTTTGATTTTCCAAAGTTCATAATGTACCTGGAGTTACTTGTACAAACCTTCTGACATCCAGCATGCCATCATACTTAATGCCTCTTTTCTTTTCAGGCTATTAAGGCTCTGAAGGAGGAGAACATCCAGACAGTGCTGATTAATCCCAATATCGCCACAGTGCAGACCTCCAAGGGTCTGGCGGACAAGGTTTACTTCCTGCCCATTACAGCAGAATACGTCACTCAGGTGTGTCTCTGTAGACATCATGTCTTTATTAACAAAATCACAGACGCTGACCGACGTGTTCACTCCAAGGTGATTAAAAACGAGCGCCCAGACGGCGTCCTGCTGACGTTCGGCGGGCAGACGGCGCTGAATTGTGGCGTGGAGCTGACCAAACTGGGCGTGCTGGAGAAGTACAACGTGAGGGTTCTGGGCACACCTGTGGCCTCCATCGAGATGACCGAGGACAGGAAGATCTTTGTGGAGAAAATGGAGGAGATCAACGAGCATGTGGCGCCCAGCGAGGCTGCCCTCTCCGTGGAGCAGGTGAGCGGGATTGGCACTGTCGCTTTCGGACCCAGTTGACTCCTGACTCTTTGTAATCTTGTCAGGCGGTGGCCGCTGCAGAGCGCCTGGGCTACCCCGTGCTGGTGCGCTCGGCCTTCGCCCTGGGCGGCCTGGGCTCGGGCTTCGCCAACAGCCGCGAGGAGCTGACCTCCCTGGTCACGTCGGCCTTCGCACACACCTCACAGGTGCTGGTGGACAAGTCGCTGAAAGGCTGGAAGGAGATTGAGTACGAGGTGGTGCGCGATGCCTTTGACAACTGCGTCACTGTGAGTCAAAACCTGATGTCTGTTGCCTGTTCCACCTTTGGCTTGAATCAAAAATAGAAAAAGAAGCATTAATGTCCGGTTTAGGTGTGTAACATGGAGAACATTGACCCTCTGGGCATCCACACTGGAGAGTCTATCGTTGTGGCGCCCAGTCAAACGCTCAACGACCACGAGTACAATATGCTTCGGAACACCGCCATCAAGGTCATCCGCCATCTTGGCATTGTGGGAGAGTGCAACATCCAGTATGCGCTTAATCCCGAATCTGACCAGGTAAAAATAGATGATGCACTGTGCACTAAAACAAATGTGCCTAATACAAGATATAATGCAACTTACTACACAAGGTGTTTACAAATATGACCTAGCTTACTTAGAGTTCTTCTCTTTCAGTACTACATCATCGAGGTCAACGCCCGCCTGTCGCGCAGCTCTGCTCTGGCCAGCAAAGCGACGGGTTACCCTCTGGCATACGTAGCAGCAAAACTCGGCCTGGGGATTCCGTTGCCGCAACTCAAGTATGACGACATAGATGATTTCAAGCGAGGCTTATTTTACACAGAAGCCTGTTTCACCTGGATGGGTGTTTCCTCCCCCAGGAATTCTGTCACCAACTCAACCACGGCTAACTTTGAGCCCAGTTTAGACTACTGTGTAGTGAAGGTGCCTCGTTGGGATCTGAGCAAGTTTTTGAGGGTCTCCACCAAGATTGGAAGCTCCATGAAGAGTGTCGGTAAGAGACCATGTTATTGCTGCACCACGTTGGGGGTTTCACTGCACAACGTTATTGTCCAGGTGAGGTGATGGCCATCGGCCGCAGCTTTGAGGAGGCCTTCCAGAAGGCTCTGAGGATGGTGGACGAGAACTGCGTCGGGTTTGATCACACTATCAAGCCGGTGTCTCAACAGGTGAGTGACGAAGGTGTTATGAACGCCTGCTCGTCTTCAGAAAACTGAAAAATGTACTTCCGTAACAAAATATTTTTCTGTTCCTTCCCATCACTTCTGCCAGGAGCTCCAGATGCCCACTGACAAGCGGATCTTCGTTCTGGCCGCCGCCCTCCGTGCTGGCTACACGGTGGACCAACTGTATGAGCTGACCAAGATCGACCGCTGGTTCTTGCACAAGATGAAGAACATCGCCGACCACGAGCGACTGCTGGAGAAGTACAACCAGGTGGGACCGGGCCAATGTTCACCAAAGCACTAAAGCGGAGACCAGGTTGTTATTTACTTGTGTGGAATCAATTGCGCAGGACGAGAGTCTTATGCCGCCCGAGGTGATGCGCAAGGCCAAGCAGTTGGGCTTCTCGGACAAGCAGATCGCCTTGGCTGTCCAGAGGTGGGGAGAGCTTGAAGAGTAGATTTGATTGGTCATTGTTGTTTTAACCTGTGGCATCGCCGCCCCTCCCGACCCCAGCACCGAACTGGCTGTGAGGAAACTGCGCCACGATTGGTCCATCCTTCCTGTGGTCAAGCAGATCGACACAGTGGCAGCGGAGTGGCCGGCCTTCACTAACTACCTGTACCTGACCTACAACGCCGCCCAGCACGACCTGAGCTTCAGCGACCTGCACGTCATGGTGATCGGATCGGGCGTCTACCGCATCGGCAGCAGCGTCGAATTCGACTGGTGCGCGGTTGGCTGCATCACCGAGCTCCGGAAGGTGCGGCCCTCAAACGCCCGCCCCCGCTCTTAGTCCATTGCCACCTTCGGTCTGATCCATTCATCTCCTCTCGTCCTGCAGATGGGCTACAAGACCATAATGGTGAACTACAACCCTGAGACAGTCAGCACGGACTACGACATGTGTGACCGCCTCTACTTTGATGAAATCTCCTTTGAGGTGCCTTTGTAGCTCATTCACCTTGAAAACCTTCAGAAACGTTTTAAAATATTTTTTTATTGAAAAGGCACTCACTTGAGATTTGATGTTGTGTGTGTTGCTCTCAGGTGGTGATGGATATCTATGAGCTGGAAAACCTGGAGGGCGTGATCCTCTGCATGGGCGGCCAGCTGCCCAACAACATTGCCATGTCGCTGCACCGCCAGCAGTGCCGCATCCTGGGAACCTCACCCGAGTTCATCGACTCGGCAGAGAACAGGTTCAAGTTCTCCAGAATGTTGGACACCATCGGCATCAGCCAGCCACAGTGGAAAGAACTCTCCGATACCGAGGTAACATTGCCACCTTTGACTTTCTAGCTGCAGCTTAAGCCTTAAACATTTGTCACCCAGACACCCTGCCCGAAATAGAAAAGCGATGCCAACTTGTGTCTCGGCAGTCTGCTATAAGTTTTTGTGAGACGGTGGGCTACCCATGCTTGGTTCGGCCGTCCTACGTGCTGAGCGGTGCTGCCATGAACGTTGCCTACAGCGACAATGACCTGGAGAAATACCTGAGTAACGCCGTGGCCGTGTCCAAGGAGCATCCTGTCGTCATTTCTAAGTTCATACAGGAGGCCAAGGTGAGACCAAGGGAGGCCCACGGACCAATCCCATAAATGACATCGGGTTTACGTCCCAGTTGTTTGTAAACTAATCGGATCCTGTAGGAAATAGACGTGGATGCGGTGGCGAGCGACGGCGTGGTCTTGGCCTTTGCCGTGTCGGAGCATGTGGAGAACGCCGGCGTGCACTCTGGCGACGCCACGCTGGTGACGCCCCCTCAGGACCTCAACCAGAAGACCATCGAGAGGATCAAGATCATCGTCCACGCCATTGGGCAAGAATTGCAGGTCACGGGACCCTTGAATCTGCAACTCATTGCGAAGGTGATGATTTTTTATTAACTGTTTTTTTTTTTTTTTTTTTTTTTACGTGCTTTGATTATTGTAGTCTTTTAGTTGTGTTATTATGACATAATTTCCCTTGTGTCTCTGTGCTGCCAGGACGACCAGCTGAAGGTGATTGAATGCAACGTTCGCGTCTCGCGCTCCTTCCCCTTTGTATCCAAGACGCTGGGCGTGGACCTCGTCGCCCTCGCGACGCAGATCATCATGGGCGAGGAGGTGGAGCCGGTGGGCCTGATGAGAGGAAAGGGCATTGTGGGCGTCAAGGTAAGCTCTCCTTCCATCTTTTTGTATTTCCTCTGTTGATGTCAACGTGTTCCTCTCAGGTTCCTCAGTTTTCCTTCTCACGGCTGGCGGGTGCAGACGTGGTGCTGGGCGTGGAGATGACCAGCACTGGAGAGGTGGCGTGTTTTGGTGAAAACCGCTACGAGGCTTACCTCAAAGCCATGCTCTCCACCGGCTTCAAGATTCCCAAGAAGAACATTCTGCTCTCCATCGGCAGCTACAAGGTAAAGCTATTTTATCCTTCTCCTCAGCACTTTTATATTACATCATTGAATCTTTTAAAGCTCCAACTTTGCAATTTCCCACCGAACCTGAATGCACCGTCTAATACTTTTTTTTGTTTGTAGAACAAGAGCGAGCTACTGCCCACAGTCCAGACTCTGGAGACGTTGGGTTACGACCTTTACGCCAGTCTGGGCACTGCTGATTTCTACACGGAACACGGCATCAAGGCAAGTTGACCCCCCCCCCCGCGGAAAATGCAACAATCCTTTTGTGCTATTATTGCCATTTCTTGTCCCCGTGTCCAATGTTTGCTAGGTGACAGCCGTGGACTGGCCGTTCGAGGAGGAGGAAAGCGATTGTCCCACCAAGGAGAAGCAACGAAGCATCATGAACTACCTGGAAGAGAACCACTTTGACCTGGTGGTCAACCTCTCGATGAGGAACAGCGGGGGGCGCCGCCTCTCCTCCTTTGTCACCAAGGGTTACCGCACCCGCCGCATGGCCATCGACTACTCAGTGCCACTCATTATCGACATCAAATGCACCAAACTCTTTGTGCAGGTAGGTCCTTCATTGTGGATACTGATAGACAACAGCAACTTTGCATCTGTTTTACTTCTATTGTTCTGTAAAAAAAAAAAAAGCCTCATAATTTAATTAATTAAGAAATACACGAAGGATAAACAGACATGCTGACAGAAACAATTCCAGCTGTTGAAATATCGAAATGCTCGTTTGCAGGCTCTCCGTCAGATTGGCCGAAGTCCGCCGGTGAAGACTCACATCGACAGCATGACCTCACAGACATTAGTCCGCCTGCCTGGTGAGTTCCTGGTTCCTCTGCAAATATATAATATAAGCATAGAATTAGATTTTAGAACTTTCCAAGTCTAATGATGATAATACAGTTTGTGAACAAGGGCATTACATTTTTGTGTCAGTGGTTTTTGCATGTTATGATAGCTTCCTTTTTCTGCCAGGCCTCATCGACGTCCACGTCCACTTGCGGGAACCCGGTGCCACCCACAAAGAGGACTTCTCCTCGGGCACGGCGGCTGCCCTGGCTGGCGGCGTGACCATGGTGTGCGCCATGCCCAATACCTCCCCCGCCATCACCGACGGCACCACCCTTGCCCTCGCTCAGAAGGTACGATAGATGTTGTCAAAAATAGACTGGATGAACAGGACGTCACTCAGGATCTGCTTAAAACTTGAAATTTAAGACTTGCTCGGACTCACACTTATGTGACTTGCTTCTGGCGTCTGTTGTGATGTCACAGCTCGCTAAAGCCAACTGCCGCTGCGACTACGCACTTTATTTGGGCGCCACCTCGGACAACGCGGCTGTCCTGCCGTCCATTTCCAGTCAGGCTGTCGGCCTGAAGATGTACCTAAACGACACCTACTCCACCCTTAAGATGGACAATGTCTCACTGTGGATGGAGGTACGCTCCGTTCCCCTCCACACCGCACCACCATCAGTTGTCATTTGACAATTTTCTTCTCTTTGAAGCACTTTGAGAAGTGGCCCAAGCATCTTCCCATCGTGGCACATGCTGAGAAGCAGACGGTGGCCGCCATCTTGATGGTGGCTCAGCTCTACCAGCGGCCGGTGCACATCTGCCATGTGGCCAAAAAGGATGAGGTAAGATGCTCTCCTCTCACAGGCAAAGAACCAGAACAACTAAAGTATAAGAGGATACAAGTAATTAAAAAAAATCTTGAGTAAAAAACTTAAAATAATAGATAGAATTGACTCGCTGCTGTTTTTTTCCCGTTCACTCTCAGATCATGATCATCCGGGCTGCCAAGCAGAAGGGCATCCATGTGACATGTGAGGTGGCGCCTCATCACCTGTTCCTTTGCGACGACGACGTGGTGGAGATCGGCAATGGGCGAGCGGAGGTGCGACCCATGCTGGGCTCCCGCGAGGACATGGAGGCGCTATGGGAAAACCTGGACATTATCGACTGCTTCGCCACAGATCACGGTCAGGAAAAATTTATCAAATTGCGATGAGATGATATTGTAAGACCATATCAGCCAACCCGAGCTGCAACATTGCATCAAGATCCAATTTCTCTCTTTTTTTTCCAGCTCCTCACTCGGTAGAAGAGAAAAACAGTGACCATCCTCCTCCAGGCTACCCTGGCCTAGAGACCATGCTGCCACTGCTGCTCACCGCCGTCAGCGAGGGGCGTCTGACTTTGGACGACATCATCCGTCGTCTTCACGACAACCCGCGCCGCATCTTTAACCTGCCCATGCAAGAAAACACCTATGTGGAGGTACCCAGTCACGACGTCATTACTTAATCACGCTTACTGACAATCCTTGGAATACTTAAAATATACATATATCTAATATTTGAGATCGGATTAGAACCCTTGGTTTTAAATCAGTTGAAAAATATTGTTGTAAAGTTTAAATGTTAAGTTTTTGTATGACTCTGTAGTTGCTAGAAATAGAGTTGGGATAAAAAAAAAAAACTGGTGTTGTTCTTCTGCGGACCAGGTGGACTTGGAGCATGAGTGGGTGATTCCACAGGCCATGCTTTTCACCAAGTCCAAATGGACGCCGTTCCAAGGCATGAAGGTGAAGGGCAAAGTTCGTCGTGTGGTCCTGCGAGGAGAGGTGGCCTACATCGACGGGCAGGTAAACCTCTATGGACTGTTTTGGGTTCTCACACAGATGTTACCGAACCCCGAGTCCACAAAATCTCTATAAAATATTTGATTACATTTTTATATCATGAAAAATATAAGTGTATTGAAATAATTTTCTCGCTTGTTTTGTTTTTATGTATTTCATTTTTTGTTAGGTGTTGGTGGCACCAGGTTATGGCGAAGACGTGAAGAGCTGGCCAGTGGCTTCCGTCCTTTCCCCCGAAAGCCCAATGGTAAGGAGTAGAAATCCTGTTCAGAGCATGCCTAAAACGTTCAAGTCTTGCTTCTTTGCTTTTAGACCCCCGAGCGTCCTCGCCCGACCCCTCCCCGCGACGGTCCGGTGCGAACTCGAGCAGCCAGCCCTCGACGTTCGGCTGGAGATAGTCGCTACCTGCAGCCCGCCCGCATCCACCGCTCTTCCGACCCTGGAATGCCACCAGGTAGGATGGACACTTGCTTTAAAATTGACCAAAAAAATAAATAAATTGATAGTTATGTTTGTAGTTCTAAAGTGCATAACTGTGCAGAGATGGTCATGCTGCCGCCCTCGGGTGTGGCCGAAAGCTACGGCCACCCGCCTCCGCTGTCCAGGCTTCTGTCCCCCCAGCCTGGGCCTGGGCAGACGGCCGTCGGCCAGCTGCCCCACGCCCACATGTCTCCTCTGCTGCACCCCCTGGTTGGCCAGCACGTCCTGTCTGTCAGACAGTTCAGCAAAGACCAGGTCGGACCTGGGACAAAACTCACACACAGATGCATTCAACATGACAGTAACATGATTAGACGTTTGTTGTCTATTTCAGATGTCTCACTTGTTCAACATTGCACACACGTTACGCTTGCTGGTTCAGAAGGAACGTAGCCTCGACATACTCAAGGTAGGTGCAATATTCCCTCCCTCCGACACCTATTTTTTTGTTTTTGGTTTGACATAAAATTGCCCGACGACTGCCGCAGGGCAAAGTGATGGCGTCCATGTTCTACGAGGTGAGCACCCGCACCAGCAGTTCCTTTGCGGCAGCCATGCAGCGTCTGGGTGGCTCAGTGGTCCACTTCAGTGAGTCCACATCGTCCACGCAGAAGGGCGAGTCCCTGGCGGACTCGGTGCAGACCATGAGCTGCTACGCTGATGTTCTGGTGCTTAGACACCCCACTCCTGGAGCCGTGGAGGTACGGCCATATTTTAAAATTCCTTTTACTCAACTTCAAAGTGTTTCCTTTTAATGTGTTCTTGCTGTGATGTCATCCAGAGCGCATCACGCCACTGTCGCAAGCCAGTGATCAACGCAGGTGACGGGGTGGGCGAGCACCCCACTCAGGCTCTTCTGGACGTCTTCACCATCCGGGAGGAGCTGGGCACGGTCAACGGCATGACAGTGAGGCCCGTCGCCCTTCTGGATTGCGAGGACGTGGCTCTTAAAGGTCTGTGTTTGATTTTGGAACCAGGTCACCATGGTCGGCGATCTGAAACATGGCCGCACCGTCCACTCGCTGGCCAAACTGTTGACTCAGTACCGCATCACACTACGCTACGTGGCCCCCGAGAACCTCCACATGCCGGCCGAGATCATCGACTACGTGGCCTCCAAGGGAATCAAACAGGTAAGTTTGCATCTGGAATATTGCAGGAATGGACGACTCAACAGAACGATGATGTCGTTGGCAGGAGGAGTTCGAGAACATCGAGGAAGCTCTGCCTGAGACTGACGTCCTCTACATGACCAGGATTCAGAAGGAGAGGTTTGCATCCGAAGAGGACTACAAAGCTGTAAGAAGACACTTTTTCCATTTCTACTCTCTCGATTTTAATTTATTGTCTGTATTTTTTTTTTGTGTACAGTGTTTCGGTCAGTTCATCCTCAGCCCTCACATCATGACCGCTGCCAAGAAGAAGATGGTGGTCATGCATCCACTGCCCCGAGTTAATGAAATCAGGTTCGATTTTGACAGTCAAGTCAGCTCTTGAATAATTGCAGTTTCATCCATTATGTCATCTTGCAACAAGAAACACGTTCATCTTTTGTTGTCATTTTAGCGCCGAAGTGGACACTGACCCAAGGGCAGCCTACTTCCGCCAGGCGGAGAATGGCATGTACATCCGAATGGCCCTGCTGGCCACCGTACTCGGACGATAAACTGGGGGCACCTTGTAGACACGGTAAGTGGTCGAGTCATTCTTGTTATTTGATGAGGTTTTGTTTTTTTACATTACATTGCTCTCTTCTTTACAGTTTCTCTTGCTGTCAATTATTTTGGGACCAATTTTTGTCTTTAAAAGAGGAAAGAATGCTGCTTTGGATTCAGACAACTTATTAACTAAAAGGTTTTTCCCCCTGCTCTGATATACCTCACGTTGTTTAAATGTTCGACATTACCCAACAATCTATAAGTGTCATTTTTACGTAAAGTGGGGGTTTTACCGTCAATTATATGCTTCATTGTTACAGATCACAGGCAAAGGTTACTATCAAGGATATATGTCACTGCAGTGTTGGAGACTTTTTTGTATCATGCAAAAATAAAATGATGGTAATCCCCTTGCAAATTATTATGTTGATGAGTGGATATTGCAATGGACAGTCATTTAAATCCTTAACACCTTAGACCACGCCCCCTAAAGGCACAGTAACTGGTTCAAGTATTGTCTATTATGTTTCATTATGGTTTATTTTGTAGTGTACTTGTCATTAGTGTAATGGGTGAGATGGCATCAATACCTTATCACCAGATAATTAGTTTTTTTCATGATACATTTTGATTTGACATACACTGCTGTATATGGCTATTCGAGTTCATTTTAATCCCTTAGTTTGCGGTTTTATTATTAAAAAAAAATTCGGTCATTTTTCAACTGCAGCAAATGCGACGAACGTCGCGACGTCTCGCCAAATGACGAATTTTTCCGTCGTGACATTGAACGCGTCTCGACGTCATTCCCTGGAAAGATCCTGACAGCGGACTGACATTACACCGGCGCTGTTCGGCTTGGCTCGGTTCGCTTAACGGCCCCGCCATTTGAATACTCGACCCCGGCTGACCTTCCCTGCGTGCTACCGAATCCATGATTGGGGGTCCGAACGCTAAACCGGATGATCCAGTCAGCATCCCGGCGAGACACCGCTTTCAGTTAGCATCAGGTACCACACACACACACACTAGTTAGCAAGATGCTAACAGGGTAAGGAGAGGCCTATAAAAAATGCAAATATTTGTTTTATTAATGTCATACTGTATATTCATGTCAGTAAATTAATCACTGACAGATTGTCAAGTAGAATAATAGAAAGTAGTTAATTGTCAACGTGCCGGGAGATTAACATTAGCCAGAGGATTAGGTCTAGCCAGGCAAGGACAAGGGCGGCAAACACGCAGCGTCACTGCTGTCCGCCACAGTTTCTGCAACACATTGGCGAGACAGATTGAAATGCACATTTATTTTTTTAAATCCCATATTGAATTTTAACAATGGCCCCTGAGTGCTGTGCCCTGAACAGAACCTCGCAGGTTGCACAGCCCTCGCCAATCATCAGCATCAGCAGCACATAATCATAAAAGCTACTCAAGTAGTCACTAATCACATTGTTTAGTTGCACAAGAGAGCTAAAATATTAGGTACAGTGGTGCCTTGAGATACAAGTCACCCGGATTCGGGAGATTTTCAAATTAAAAATTGTAATTCGTATGATTTTGTAGAGATTTGAGTAGTTGTACAGGTGAGGCATGATGTCTGCATTGCTGAAAGAACGACTTGTTTTGTTGAGAATGGAGGTTTGTGAGTTTTATTTCCAAAAATGTTTCTATTGATAACTGTTTTGGCGCTTTTTAAAATGAGCTAAATTTAGATGCAAGGGTGTTCAAAAGGCTCAAACCACAGAGAAAAACACTGCTCTCTTTCATCTGTCTGAATAATTGGTGCATTGTTATATTGCCTGTAGTAGTGCATTCATCGTCAGTAACTGTACATTTATCGTGGGTGCCCGTGAGCGTCATCATCTGTGCATGTGTATGTGCATGGCAGGGTTGATTAAAACAACGGCCTTCTTGAGCTGTCGCCTCTCTGTCGAGTTGTCTTTTAATGACTTTGATACGCTTTCCGAGGGCAGTCAGTTGACCCAAAGCTGCCCAGGCCTGCTCATTAAGTGAAAGGTCGGCAAACTGTAATCTTCTTAGCTGAACGACCCGTTTGTGTGTGTGTGTATTACACTTGGTACTTCCTTGGGCTTGAAAATTTGTAATTATTTTTACTTGAATGCTTTTTTTTTTTTCATGATTAAATACATTTTTGATTCAATTAATTGCATCTTATGCTGCTCCTTCTATAGTGTGTGCCTTGGCCACTTGGGGGCAGTATAATACAGGCATACAGTTTCAGCTCCTCAGTACAGCAGTAATATTAGTTGTTCATCATTTGTGTTGTCGCGTAGAGCGGTGGTGAGCCATGGCTAACACCAACCCCCATGCCAACCCCCATGCGTCACGGGCCCAGAGGAAGATGTCCACGGTGGGGGAGAGCGTCTACAAGGTGTTGGGACTGGAGAAAGGCGCCTCGGCCGAGGACATCAAGAAAGCCTACAGGCGAGCGCTCGTGTCAATTCACACACACTCCCAAAGTAACTCTCGAACTCAAAACCTTACCCTTCGTCTCCCGGCAGGAAGTTGGCGCTGAAGTACCACCCGGACAAGAACCCAGACAATCCGGAGGCGGCGGAGAAGTTCAAGGAGATCAACAATGCTAACACCATCCTCAACGATGAAACTAAGAGGAAGATCTACGACCAGTACGGCTCCATGGGACTGTACGTGTCCGAGCAGTTTGGGGAGGAGAGCGTCAAGTATTACTTTCTCATGTCCAAGTGGTGGTTCAAGGTGGGTTCGAGTCACCGCCGACATAGATGCACACATTCCTCTTTGAATGCCTCATCAAATTCCTCAGCCCGCTATGTCGATTTCCTCATTTTTTGCGATGCCTTATGCGTAGGCTCTGATGCTGTGCTGCACGCTGTTCAGCTGCTGCTGCTGTTGCTGCTGCTGCTGCTTCTGCTGCGGCAGGTGTAAGCCCCCGGACGAGGACGACAGCTACCAATATGTGGACCCCGAGGATCTGGAGGCGCAGATCAAAGCGGAGCAGGACAACGGTGAGCCTTGTAGATGATTTTGTGTGTTTGATAATCGCAGAGGTAGATGTCAAGTTATGTGCGACGAGATCGAGCTGCGACCGTCAGATGTGAAGTCGGCCACATGGGGGCACTGGACATTTTTCTTGACGTTGATTTTTAAAAACAGGCAACACAGTAATCATAGGCCAGCCCTCGGCCAGCGGGGGTGGCGCCCAGACCCCGGACGGCAAAGGTCCGTCCACCCCGCTGCCCATGCCGTCCCCGCCTGCACCCGAGTCCGAGCCCGGGTTGCAGCAAGAGGAGGAGAAGCCCCGCGAGAGCTTACCTGAGTCAAAATGACTCGTAAGAGCCGTCGTTTACTTTGCCTCGCACGTTGCCTGCTCGTCATTGTCGTCCATAACCGAGCTTGTTCCTGTTGACGTTTGTTGTGTTTTTATGACGAACTGCTTCAATAACGGCTTTATGTGATGAAGCTTATTTGCATGTGAACAACTCACAATACACGTTCGCTGAAGCATTTGATTAAGAATGCACTCAAAGTGCTTTGCTTCCCCAGGACGATGAAACTGGACATCATGAACATCAACAGCAGCAAAGAGGTGCACTATTATTATTGTCATTATTATAATTGTATTACTATTATTATTAAATTAGGTAGTAGCTATAAATGACTTGTCTTTTTTCCTTACTAGGAAGCCCCCCTCGTCCTCATGCCTCGAGCGCCGGACCACCGCCCTTATTCCCCACGTGCCGGACCTCCTGCAAAGAAAGTTTCTTCTTCTTGTTCTTCTGTGGACCTCCTGCGTCTTTCTTCCTCCACGTCACCTCCACACGGTGTTTTATCCCGGGAATGAGCAGGAAATGACGCAACACTGTTTGGGGAGCAACGGACCACTTACCTCTTCACCTCTTTTGCGAGTCGAGTCACTGATGGGAATTAAATGTGCATGCAATTTTTTTTTTTTTTTTACATCGGACTGCATGCGCTCCGGCTCCATCGAGTTATGCAGAATCTGCTCCCTTTTTGTTTTGTGCCACTCGCTAATAACAAAAGAATCAACCAGCAAATGGAAACAAATCAATGGCACGTTTCCTCCCAGGAGCTCGATTTAGTCCGCCGACAGTCATGCCGGCAGGTTTTCCTCTGTTGCCATAGCAGCAAGTCTGTCATCTCACACAAAATAATCACTGAAAGCTGCAAGCAGGGATGAGACACCCCATTTTCAGTGGTGAATTCTAAAAATGATGGGGTCAGCAAAAATGATCATCCATTTTTCATCAAACCAGCGTTTTTAAATGAGCCATTGTCATGTTGGAATAAACAGAAGGCACAGAAACAATTCCAATATTTGAGAATATTAGTGAGAGTCAGGTGAAATGTTTTTGGTTTTTTTGTTAGTCATTTTGTGTCAACAGTGTTGAAGAGCACATTTTGAAGCCCGCTGCTAAAACTTGACAAGATTAGACGTTGAAGCTGTATAAATGTTGCTAATTTCAAACAATATTGAAGAAAAAAAATGCCATTTACCTCACACAACCAAAATTTGTCATTTATGACATTATCAATCAGCAAAACACTTCAAAGATGTCACTTTTATTTTTGTTGCTGTAAATAAGTCATAGATTTTTTGACATGTTTTTATTCACGTGTTTCAAGTGTAAATACTTTTTTTTTCTAAGTTATGTGAAAAAGACAATTTGCCAAGCGGCACTTTGCTAACCTGTTAGCCTATCTATGGTTAGCCCGCAGCTATTGCTCGAGTCCCTTCGTAATAAAAGTTGGACAACCTGTTTAGCTAAAAAAAAAAAAAAAAAATCTTTAACACAATAAGCCAAGCTGATTCAAACTGACCATTTATGTGTGTGCTCTGCAATTTGACCAAATAAAACAGAAAAGATATTTTTACATTTTCTCCAGTTCATAACCTACTTTTGTTCTTTGTAATTTGTTCTAGTATATTCCTCGGTTTTTGGTTCATTTTTTTTGTGCTAGCATACTAACCGCACAAGATTTAGCTTCCAACAAAATAGCTGAAGCTCAAGAAGACATTTTTAATCCACGTATTACTTGCCATGTTGTCTTTATTCCTCATTTCGTTACATTTTCATGTCACAATAAGGTGAAATGGACCACATTTACTTGAGTTGTAGCAAAGCTCCGCGTACGCTCAGATTCTGGTCGGCGGCTAATTTCTGCTTCTCCAGCTCCTTGATGGTGTCTTTGATTTTGCGTTGAAGGCCGTGCAGCTCGTGCGTCTTGTCATTCAATATTAGGATGAGTTGCGTCCTCCTCTTGGTGGCCACCTCGGCGTGACTCTGCAGGAGCTCCTTGCTGTTCCTCAACTGCCTGTCCAGCACTTGTTCGCACATCAAGGAGCTTAACCTGTTTTGGGAGTCTGTCGGGGGATCCTTGCACGCGATCCTGATGACTTCTTCCATCAGGCCGCCCATGGGTTGCTTGTCGTCCTGGAGGTGGAGCGGTGTCTCCAAGGGTTCTGGACAGAATTCCTGTGGGACTTTGCCTGATTTGAACTTTTTCGCCACTTCGAGCTGCCATGTGACTTTTTGGAGGGCTTTCTTGGCCTGGAACACCTCGTTGACCTTCTCGTTGATGAGTTTGGTCAGAGCCGACCTCTCTTTGACGGCAGTCTCCACGTCTCTTTGAAGAAGCTCCTTGACATTATGCAGCTGCCAGGTGACCGTCTGGTTGAGTCTGGTCTTGTGGCTCCAGTGTCCCGGGCTACGTCCCGCTTCGTCCGCCTGGTTGTCCGCCGCTTGTTTCACAAGAGCCCCTGTGGCTGGGATCTCGATGCCGAAGAGCCGCATGCAAACCAGAGGCTGGAGCTTTTGGATTTTTTCCTTCAGTGCGGCCAGTTGGGCTTCCATTTCCGCATGTTCCTGATCAGCCTTCCACTGGATGTCAAGGAGGTTTTCACGGTACGTGTGGTGCATCTCTTCCATGTCCCGCTCGAGTTGCTTGAACTTCTGATCCCGCGACTCGTAGTCTTGATTTAACTTGCTCAGTTCCAGATGTTTGACCCTCTCATTGGGGTGCGTCTTTATGATGGGATTCCGCAAGAATTTTTGGAGTTTGGTAATTTGCCCCTGGACAGCCTTTTGCTCTTGTTTCAGCATCTTGATATCCATCGATCCATCCACACGCTGGTTTTTATTCTCCTCCGTGGCGACAAAGACTTGGATTTGTTTCCTTAGCTTGTCCTTATGGTGCAGGTCCTTCGTCTTGCACTCATTGACGAAGGCGTCAAACTTGCTGTAGCGTTGATCGTGGTCTTGCTGCAGATTGTGGATGAGGTTACTCCAGTAGTACTCTCTCTCGCTCAGTTTGGTCTTCTCCTTGTTGGTCAGGTCGTGTTGGAGCAGCTCCAGCTTCTTCTTGTACTTTTGCTCCGTCTGCAGGAGCTGCTCGTTCATCTCCTGTTCTCTTCTAGCCATGTCTTCGTTGTGCTTGGCCTTCAGCATGTTGACAGTGTCCTCGATGTCTAGCTGTTCGTCCAGTATCATCTCAGCACGCTCCTTCTCGTAAGGCTTTACCTCCAACTCCTCAACCTTACGCACATGCTTTTCAAAGTCTTCCTGGTGCTTCTTGAGATCCTCTTTGTAGAGCTTGATTCCTCCCAAGTACTCTTTGATGTCTTGTCGGTGGTTGAGCTCGTCCGTCTCAATTTCGTTGTACAGGTTGACATACTCAGCGTTGGTCTCCTCCAGTTGTTGTCCTGTCACCTCCCAGAAGGTGCAGAGCATGTCCACTTCCAGCTGGAACTTGTTCCTCTCCTTCATTTCTGTTTCCACATCTATTTGGAGCTGTTCAATTTGGCTTATGAGGGCCTTCACCTCGTCTGACAATTCGGGCGGAGGCTCGGGCTCTTGTGGTGCTTTGGGCCCCTTTTTCTCCTTTTTCTCCTTTTTTCCTTTGCCTTTTTTGGGAGGCATCCTTACTTGTCTGAAATTATACCTCTATGAATAGCGTGATCGCTTGCAAATGGGTGGAAACAACCGTCCACAGCACACTATAAAGATGGAACGTTGATGCACACCCACTAAGCCATCCTGTGAACATGAATGACATCACAAAGCTTTGCCTGACTCCTGAAGTCATGCATCTTTCTTGCACCCTTGTGACAGCACAGATGGACGTCATGGCTTCTGCATCAACTCGTGGGCCTACATAGACTTGCTTTAGAACTAAAGCAGATTTTTGACATGCTGCATTGTACGGGGATGTAGCTCAGTGGTAGAGCGCATGCTTTGCATGTATGAGGCCCCGGGTTCGATCCCCGGCATCTCCACGCTTTTGCTTCAGCGATTATGCTTTTATGAAATCTTGTTCGCGCTCCTGTCTAAATCTTAATACTATTCATTGTCATTCGTTTTCACAACTCTAAGCAGAAATATATTTGAAGCAAGCCGCATTTAGAATGCACACATTCTGAAGCACATTGACGTGTTTTTTTTTTTTATCATGTTGTGAAACACGTTCCTTCAGAATACATGTCAACGTATATTTTAATCATAGAGTCATCCGAAATTGATTTCCATGCTTTTGAAACTTACCACAAGTCCCCGTCCAAGCGGTAACGAAGGAGAGTTTAGTTTATTTTGTTTATGGCCTACTATTAACGTCACCATGCAGCGACAGACTACACACTTACAGAACCCGGATGTTTATTGTTTTAGCTTCTAAGCAACAAAACAATTGTTAAAATTGTTTTCCTTCGCTATTTTTTAAGACAGTAAGTGTATCCCCAAAAGTAATAAATTATCTTTTTCTATGGTTTTAGCGTCTTTCAACTAACGCAATGACGTATCACGCCCCTTCTTCAATACCGTCGCCATGACGTCGTAAAGATGGCGACTGTTTCCATGGCAAAATACCGCGGACGTCCAGTACTCGAACCCAGTCAGCAATGAAGTCAAGCAACAGCTATTACGCTCCATTAAGGGACGCATCATCTTTCTCTTTGCTCCCCAAGTTGTAGTCTTTGCAAAATGATAGCCTGAAGCTCGTCCCCTAAAGCAACTAATTAGAGAAAAAAAAATATCAACGCTCCTTAAGGTTTGCGCTCTCACCTCGGGAAGTCCAAACATGCAGTTGAAGCATCTAAAGACGCTTTTAACACCCCAGGTAAGCTAATTTTGGCGATCCTAAACTGTGACTTGACTGTTGATCTCGAAAACGGCGAACATTTTTTTTTCTCTCAAAATTCATGGACGTGTGCTCTTAATTAAGATTAGGATCTGGTTTGGTTGTTAGCATCTTTCAACGTCTCTTTTGGTGCTTTCATGGTTTCAGTAAATTGTGGCAGATATCCTGTCAAAATTAATAACTGTTGCATTGCATTGTATTTAAAACATTGACTCACACATACTATCATAAATGTTTTTGTTGTTGGTGTTCCTCTCCAGGAGGCTTCGGCCAAAGTGACTTGCATGGCCTGGGCCCCTAATAACAGCAAATTAGCTGTTTGCACCGTGGACCGAGTGGTGCTGCTGTATGACGAGCAGGGCGAGAGGAGGGATAAATTCTCTACTAAGCCCATCGACTCCAAGGTATCCTTTGTCACCAGTTGTCACCATCTTGGTGCCTCTTTTACCAGTGAGGTGTGGTTTACACACGCTGGCTAATTAACTAAACAGGTGTTATATGGTGTTGTCTTGTCAGTATGGCAAGCAGAGCTACGTGGTCAACGACATGGCGTTCTCACCCGACTCCACTAGAATCGCCATTGGCCAGTCGGACAACATAATTTACGTGTATCGGATCGGAGAGGACTGGTAACATAAATCACTTTTATGTGTCTCACTTTCTGTGCTTGCACATGACAAATTCTTCTCTCCTTTGCAGGGGGGACAAGAAAACCATTTGCAACAAATTTATTCAGACAGTAAGGACCATTTAGTTTTTGTGTCACTTGTTGCTTTTTCTTATGAGATGATGAACAGGTCAGGGTAGAGACATTAATCATTATAAATGTTTTTCAGAGTTCTGTGACCTGTCTGCTTTGGCCTGCAGAGCATGCTATCGTTTATGGTCTAATGGATGGAAAGGTAAAAGCAACATTGCAGTGAATCAACTCATTCTGAAGTTAGTCACCGTTGCTTAATATTTTTATTTCTTAACAGGTTCGTCTAGCCAATGTTCAGACAAATAAGTCGTCGCCCATCTACGGCACAGAGTCCTGTGTTGTCTCGTTGGCATCCAAGTAAATATTCTATTTATCATTTATTATCCCAAGAAATTCTTTAAGAAGTCAATATGTGTTTATGTTTTGTTGTTTTTATTTTCTACAGTGTTACTGGGAAGGGCATCTTGTGCGGCCACGCGAACGGGAACGTTGTTCGCTATTTCTTCGATGACGAAGGCTCGGGTGAATCTCAGGTTAGCGCAAACGTTTTTGCTAATAGGAGAAGGACAAGGTACCACTTGCACAATCTTGTAATTCTCCAAATATTACAAAAATTATACCATACAAAATAATTCAGATGGAAAATGTGCAAATATCTCCGTAAATTCTCAGGGGAAGCTTTTGACGCACACGTGCCCGCCGTACGCTCTGGCCTGGGGCGCCAACAGTGTGGTGGTGGGCGGCTGCGACAAGAAGGTGGTGGCCTACAGCCGCGAGGGCCACATCCTGCAGACCTTCGACTACAGCCGCGACCGCAGCGAGAGGGAGTTCACGGTCGCTGTCAGCAGCCCCAGCGGCCAGTCGGTGGTACTGGGCAGCTTTGACAGGTTGGCGTTTTTCGCATCCCTTGTCTATTTTAGATAAATTATGGGAACATTTCTTGCCTACTTGTGGCTACATCTGTCCAGGCTGCGGGTTTTCAACTGGGCACCTCGGAGAGGCGTGTGGGACGAGGCCAAGCCCAAAGAGATCCTCAACCTCTACACCATCACCAGCTTGGCCTGGAAGCGGGATGGATCTCGGCTTTGCGCTGTAAATACCCGCCTCGTGAGCTCACTCCACGTGGAAAGCAATCAGTAGAATTTCCATTTTGTTTTGACAGGGTTCGCTGTGTGGGGGTGTGGAGATCTTTGACTGCTGCCTGAGGAGGAGCATCTACAAGAACAAGTTTGAAGTCACCTATGTGGGGCTGAGCCAGGTAGCGGATACGACCTTATTTTAGTGGATTTATTTTCAAAACCACAAATGTTAGAGATTTGCTCACTCCAACTTATTTTGCAAGAACCACACGAGAGACAAGCAAGTCCTTTTAGACACCTGCAGGTGGAGAGTTCACTCGCTCAAGGAATGAAGTCTGAAACCCTCTTTCCTGCAAGGGCATATTTATTAGGAGGAACAGAGTGGGGGTGAGAGTGGACAGGTTTGGTGAACCCCCGGCCTCTGGTAAGATCAGAGCAGGGGGTGTTTTACGATGTTGTGGGAAACAGAACAACTTTGATTGCTTCCTCTGCAGCTGGTCAATCAAGCAGAGGAAGCAACCACTTTATTTTACTGCGTTGTGAGAGCAAGACAAGATTGGTTAATCATTATAGTCTACATTCCAACATAATCCTACGATAAAGATAACCTGGAAAACCCTAACCTCAAATATGGCGTTTGGATTTCTCCTCAGGTGATCGTGAGGAACCTCTCGACGAGCTCGCAGGTGGTCCTCAAGTCATACTATGGCTACGAGATAGAGGAGGTGAAGATTATGGGTAAGGACCGCTACCTGGTGGCCCACACGTCCGACACCCTCCTCTTGGGCGACATGCTGGCCAACAAGCTCAGCGAGGTGACACGCTTGAATTTCAACACAAGGCAGGGACAATTTTTTTTTTTTCGTGTCTTTTGTGATTTATTCTTCCTTTGTTCTCAGGTGCCATGGCCTGGCGGCAGTGGAAACGAGAAGTTCTTTTTGGAAAATGAGTCAGTAAGTGTCCGCTTTAAACTTTTACAGACGGACGCACCAAACATCAGTACATTGAGATTTTTTTAATTTTGTCGCAGGTGTGCATGATTTTCAATGCCGGGGAGCTGAGCCTGGTGGAGTACAGTGACAACCAGGTGCTGGGCTCTGTCAGAACTGAATTTATGAACCCTCACCTCATCAGGTACTGCCCACCAGTACGACATCATCTCAAGTGCGTAAGATTCATGTGTGATGTTTTTGTTGGGTTCAGTGTGCGCATCAACGAGAGGAAGCACAAAGGGGTCCAAGACAACAAAAAGCTCGCGTACTTGGTCGACCTAAAGACGATCGCTGTCAGTAAGTCCAGCGGCCCACACTCAGCTTGAATGTAAAATGATCACCATCACAAACCAACTCTTGTCTCCTAAGTGGACCTGGTGTCCGGCTCCACCCTGGGAACCATCAACCACGACTTCAAGGTGGACTGGCTGGAGCTGAACGAGACGGGCTGCAAGCTGCTCTTCCGCGATAAGAAGCTGCGGGTAAGGGCGATGAAGCCTTCGCATGGGAAGTCAAGTGAACATCCGAGCGGTAAATGTCGAATGACGTTTCCTTTGCAGCTTCATCTGTACAACATCGACAACGGCGTCAAAAGCACGCTGCTCAGCTTCTGCTCGTACGTCCAGTGGGTGCCCAGCAGTGACGTGGTGGTGGCCCAGAACCGCGGAAATCTTTGCATCTGGTACAGCATCGACAGCCCCGAGAGCATCACCATGTTCCCCATCAAGGTGACACGTTGGCTGCGTCCAAGACTTGAATGTGTTTTTCTCTCTGCTGCAAAATACTTCTTTCTTCTGTATGACTGTGTTATACTGTCCTCTAGTGGCGAAGGTGCCACAGTGCATTCAGCATAATACTTTAACTCTTTTTTTTTTTTTTTTTTTTTTTAGAATAGAATAGATCTTTCTCATTGTCACACTTGTACAACGAAATTTAAAAAGTTCCAACCGATCAGTGCAAAAAAATAAAAAATAAAATAAATAGAATAAAAAGATAAAAAATACAAGCTAAAAACCACACAGAAGAACATACGCAAACATGATAATTTTTTTTAGCGGCATTTAATGTAGGGTAAAAACTATTGGTGAATCTGCTAGTCCTTGATCTAATTGATCTGTAGCGTCTGCCTGATGGCAACAGTTCGAAAAGGGAGTGGCCAGGGTGGGAAGTGTCCTTCAGAATGTTCTGTGTTTTTTTGAGACAGCAGGTTCTGTGTAGGTCTTCCAGTGTGGGGAGAGGTGCAGCCAACGATCTTCTGTGCTGTCTTGATGACCCCTTGGAGCTTTTTTCTCTGAACTGCAGTGCAGCTGGTGTACCAAACACATATGTAGTATGTTAGAGTGCTCTCTATGGAGCAGCAATAGAAGGACACCAGCAGTCTTTATGTAATGCTGTACCTCCTGAGCACCCTTAAGAAGTAGAGTCTCTGCTGGGCCTTTTTTAGCAGCTCAGAGGTGTTCACGCTCCAGGTGAAGTCCTCCTCGATGTGGACTCCCAGGTAGCGGAAGGACTTTTTTTTTTCCACTCTTGCAGGGCGATGTCAAAGATCTGGAAAGAGCAAACGGCAAGACGGACGTGCTGGTGACTGAAGGTGTCAACACAGTGACGTACACGCTGGACGAGAGCCTCATCGAGTTTGGGACGGCGGTCAACGACGGCGACTACGGAGCGTATGCTTGCCGCCACCCTCCTCACAAAATGATTTGGGGTATTATATTCAAGCTTTAAGATGCGTGCGTTCCACTTGTGTACGTCCACAGTGTCACCGCCTTCCTGGAGACTCTGGAGATGTCACCAGAGACCGAGGCCATGTGGAAAACGCTGCGTAATCTGGCTCTCGAAGCCCGTCAAGTGCACATTGCAGAAAGGTTTGAAACGCACAGACACACCTCACCAATGTCGTGGTGGTGGCAAAAATATATAAATTGAATCCTGGAAAATATGCCCTAATTTCAATTTGTGCTGCAGGTGTTTTGCTGCCTTGGGCGACGTCTCCACTCTTCGCTACCTACACCAAACAAACCAGATAGCTGAGAAGGTTTCAAAGGAAATGGTGGGTTTCGGCATACATTCCCCATAAGCATAGAAAATCCGTTTGTCGTTCATTATGTCTTGGCATGTCCAGGGCGGCGATGGAATGATGTTCTATCAAGTGCAGGTGCGCATGGCCATGCTGGACAAGAACATCGAGTTGGCCGAGATGCACTACGTGGAGCAGGTCTGCCAGGCGGCTGAGATTTAAGAATAATTCCTCAGTCCAACGCGTGATGCAGAGTGCCCCCGTGTTGTTATAGAATGCCATCGATGAAGCCATAGAGATGTACCAGGAGCTCCACATGTGGGACAAATGCATCGCGGTGGCCGAGGCCAAGGTAGGCTCTGGCCCGATGGTCCCGCGGACTGACCTGACCGTGCTTCGGTGACCAAACCCAGGGCCACCCGGAGCTGGACACTCTGCGTGGGAACTACTTCCAGTGGCTGACCGACACGGCCCAGCACGAGAAAGCTGGCGAGGTGAAGGAGGGCGAGGGAGACTACCAGGGCGCCATCAACTTGTACCTGAAGGCGGGGCTCCCGGCGAAAGCAGCCCGCCTGGCTATGAGCCGGCCCAACCTCACCAACAACAGCGACACCGTCAGCCACATCACCGCCAGCCTCGTCAAGGCCGAGTACTACGAGCAAGTGGGTGGAGCATCCGTCCTTTACGATGGTGTTCTGTCATTCTGGCTATTTTATTTATCTATTTATTTTTAGGCTGGTGACCTTTATGAGAAGACGCTCAACCACCAGAGAGCTTTGGAGTGCTATTGCAAAGGAGCCGTTTTCAGTAAAGGTATGCAAAAAAATACCTTAATTTTCGGACTAAAAGTCGCTCCGGAATATAGGTCGCATTAGCCATAAAATGCACAATAACATGAAAAAAAACATATACAAGTCGCATTTTGGGGGAAATTTATTCGACAAAATCCAACACCAAGGACAGACATGAACAAGCAACAACAGGCTAAACGGTAGGTATGCTAACGTGACATAAATACAAACGAAGAGCTGAGTACGGGCCTGACGTAACATTCAGAGTTATTCAAATAACTATTACATAAATAACACGTTTATAAAACCATCTGTGTCACTCCAATTCATTAAATCCATCGATCGTCCTTTATGGAAACGATATATAAAGTATATATCAAATAACTATCACATAAACAACAATATTATCAAACCATCTGTGTCACTCCAAATCATTAAATCTATCAATCAAATTCCTCGTCCTTTGTCAACAACGCCGCACGTGTGCCCTGACGTCAGCCTCGTCGTTATTTCACAGATCTAGTATATAACTATATTATAGCGTTCACAAAGTACAAGGAAAGACGTGGGTTTGGTAAACGGTCTCTTTATTTAACAAAACAAGAGTTCAACGAGCCAACAAGTACTGAACTGTAACGATAAAAACATATACAAGTTGCTATACAAAATAAAATATATCGAATAACTATAACATAAATAATTCACCACCACACGGCCCCAAGCACCGGTGTCGACTTCCAGGTGTGTGGCGGCGTGGACTTCCATCCCCGGAGGTGGCACTTCCAGCCACGGAGGTGGAAGAGAGCCCCATAGAATAGGACCGGGTGTGCGTAAAAGCCATGTCCGAGCCCCATCCACCGTCCCCAGACAGCCACCCGGCCGAGCGCCGGTCCACGACTTCCATCCACGGAGGTGAAAGAGAGCTCCGTAGAGTAGGACCGGGCGTGCGTAAAAGCCATGTCTGAGCCCCATCCACCGTCCCTAGACAGCCACCCGGCCGAGCGCCGGCCCCCGACTTCAATCCACGGAGGTGAAAGAAAGCTCCGTAGAGTAGGACCGGGCGTGCGTAAAAGCCATAATAGTTTTTCAAACCTTCTGTGTCACTCCAAATCATTAAATCCTTCAATTTCTTCATCCTCTGTGTCACTTACAAACAAAGCCGCTAATGATGCCGGTAGTACGTGGGGCACTTCGTCATCCCGTGATCGAATCTTTGTCCTTTATGTAAACAACCGCCGTGCCACTGACGTCACTTGAAATTCAAATTACAGTAATCCTTTGCTACATCGCGGTTCCTTTATCGCAGTTTAACTTTTTTTAAATTTTGAAAATTTGTGAAAAAATTCACATATAAGTCGCTCCTCAGTATAAGTCGCCCCCCCACCCAAACTATGAAAAAAAACGTAATTTATAGTCCGAAAATTATGGTACATAACAAAACACATACACGATCAGGCTCACAGAGCATTTTATATTTCAAAATGTTTTTGTGCGATGCAGCCGTGGAGCTGGCTCGCCACTCCTTTCCCGCCCAGGTAGTGAAACTAGAAGAGGCCTGGGGCGACTACCTAATTCAACAGAAACAGATGGACGCCGCCATCACGCACTTCATCGAGGCCGGGTAAAGTGAAGAGAGGAGATCAGGAGAGAAAGCTGTTACTTTTTTTTTTTTTTCTATTGTCAGCTGCTCCATCAAGGCAGTGGAAGCGGCCATCGCCGCTCGCCAGTGGAAGAAAGCCGTCCACATCCTGGAGCTCAACGAGGACCCGGCGGCCGCCGTCTACTGCCTCAAGATAGCTCAGCATTACGCCTCCATGCAAGAGATGGAGGTGAGCACACTGGCAACGACAGTGAGAGGGCGATTAGTGTTGCCATATTTATCCATCCATCCATCCATTTTCTGAACCGCTTAGTCCCCACAGGGGTCGCGGGCGTGCTGGAGCCTATCCCAGCCGTCATCGGGCAGTAGGCAGGGGACACCCTGAACCGGTTTGTTATGCACTCACACCTAGGGACAATTTGGAGTGATCAATCGGCCTACCAAGCATGTTTTTGGGATGTGGGAGGAAACCGGAGTGCCCGGAGAAAACCCACGCGGGCTCGGGGAGAACATGCAAACTCCGCACAGGGAGGGCCGGAGGTGGAGGGAGGGCCGGAGGTGGAATCGAACCCGCACCCTCCTAACTGTGAGGCGGACGTGCTACCCAGTGCGCCACCGAGCCACCTTGCCATATTTATGTTAGACAAAAGTGTGCTTAGCAGACTTTTTTTTTCCCCAACTCTTGCAATACCACTAGGGGGCGATATCGAGCCATTATTGGCCTGCATCTCTCAGCTCTGAACACACAAGAGATAGAAAGTCTTAAGATTTGAGATCGCTCACTAGTAATTTAAATTTAGTAAATTTGACACAAATATAGCTCATCATTTATTTCACATTACTTTGTAACTAATAACTAAAGTGGCTGACATCGCAGTAATTTAAACATGTCGACGGCCTTTAGGCTCAATGCGGTGCGAGTTGTGCGCTTTGCAAGTTTGTCACGACGGTGCGAATAATTTGCTGACAGAGAGAGTGCAACGAGATGAGGCATCAAATGCAAAGAGAGGAATAAAAGCGACGCGGGACGCCGGTTGCGATGAGCTCAGCTTCGGTGAGCCGCCTCTGCATAGCTGAAAATAGTTTGCTATTTGCGTCTATTTGCTCCGTGGGCGCATTCTGGCAAAGTCATTAAGATAACAAGCTCGCTGCCGCCTGCAGGAAAGTGTGCTTCTCGGCAAACTATGACAATAAAGGCCAGAGGCGCACGCACACCTGCGAGAAACAATAACGTGACACTTTTTAATTGGGACATCTGCAAAATGCGCGTTTGCCGCTTTGACTTCTCATATCTTTCCATCACCAACTACGCGCGTTCATGACACATTCACAGCCATGCGGGAACAATTAGACAGTGAAAGGGATTTTTTTTATTTTTTTATTCTAATTTGACTTATCAGTATCATTGAACATCTTTGTTTGTGTTCCGTAGGTGGCGGAGCAGCTGTTCATCAAAGCAGGCCACATTAAGGACGCCATTGACATGTACACGGCTGCGGGGAGCTGGGAGAAAGCTCACAAGGTCTCATTTGCCTTTGGAAAGGCTTCGACATCAAACGTCAATGAGGGGCGTAAAGATGTTGTTTGTGTGGTGTGACGCAGTTGGCACTGAAGTGCATGAGCAAGGAGGAGGTCACCGAGCTTTACGTGAAGAGAGCTCAGGAGATGGAGCGCAACAGCAAGTTAAAGGAGGCTGAGAGGTAAGAAGTGACTGGCTTTTTGCTGACTGCAATATTGGTGAACCAATCGCATTCCTTCAGGTTGTTTTCCACAGTCGACCAGACGGACTTGGCCATCACCATGTACAAGAAGAAGCAGATGTTTGACGACGTGGTCCGCCTGGTGGCCAAACATCACCCTGACCTGCTGACCGAGACACACCTCCACCTGGCTAAGGTCAGCTCGATATAAAAGATGATCGATCGGTAATGCTGGTGGACCAAAAAAATGACGTATTTTCTGGGCTGCAGGAGCTGGAAGCTGAGGCCAAGTTCCCGGAGGCGGAACATCACCTGATGGAGGCCAAAGACTGGAAGTCTGCCGTCAACATGTACCGACTTCATGACATGTGGGAGGATGCGTATCGGGTACACATGCGCGCACACACACGCACGCACACACACTCACACACGAATGCACACACGTACGACTGTGTTTTGTGTGTCAGATTGCCAAGAGCCACGGTGGCCTGAATGCTCAGAAGCAAGTGGGCTTCCTGTGGGCCAGGAGTCTGGGCGGGGAGGCTGCGGTCAAGCTGCTCACCAAGTTTGGCCTGCTAGAGTACGGCATAGAGTCGGCGTCAAACAGCTTGTGAGCGCCGTGTACGCACGCATGACCAGAACCTCCTTTCGAAAATAACAATCCCGTTCTGCTTTTTTTTCTCGTAGTTTATTCGACTTTGCCTTCGAATTAGCTCGTCTTTCCAGTAAGGATAAGCTACCCGAGATCCACCTGAAGCACGCCATGTACCTGGAAGATGAGGTACAAACGTAGCTACCGCATCAAATCTCCGGCCAGCTCCTAACGTGCCGTCTTTTGCTTCCAGCGCAAGTTTGCAGAGGCCGAGGTGGAGTTCATTAAAGCGGGAAAACCCAAAGAAGCTGTGCACATGTGAGGACGGGCGTTTAGCGTGATACGATGTGAAAGTGAGACACCTTCTGGAACACGCTTGCTCATCCTCTTCAGGTACGCGCACAACAAAGACTGGGCCGACGCGCAGCGAGTAGCCGAGAGCCACGACCCGGAGAGCATCCCGGAAGTTCTGGTGGGACACGCCAAGTTCTGTTTTGAACAGAAAGACTACCAGAAGGCTGAAGCCCTCTTGCTCCGGGCAGAGAGATCCGACCTGGCTATCAAGTTCTACAAGGTGATGGGATTTTAGGTGCCGTGACCCGGATTGCAAATCTAAGCGGCGTTTCTGTTTGATTGTTTGCTCAGGAAGCCGACATGTGGAGCGAGGCTATGCGCATCTGTAAGGAATACCTGCCCAACAAGCTCTCTTTTCTTCAGGAGGAATATGAGAAGGAGGCCACCAAGAAGGGAATGAGGTGAGGAGCATTACGCAGGCAGTCATACTTGAGTCGCCCTGTTGCCATGGAGCAAAAACATCTCTTATTAGCTCAGTATTCATCTCAGTGCCGAGAGATGTTGGCTTGAAAAGAAATTGAGTTTCCGGGGCTGACTTGAAGGACCAACATCAGTATCGAGCCGCAGCTTGGCCTAACCAGGAATAACTTGGCAACTCGCCACCCCCTTTGACGATTGGTGGGCGAAAACATCAAACGTTACCCGTGGAAACTGTGGAGGAAGAAGGCCGTTTTAAGCAAGACAACACTGAATTATTCAACTCTGCTGATTTTGGTTTTTCTTGCGGGTGATACATTCTTCCTTCTTAAAAGGAATGAAGGATGAAAAAGGGTTTTTGGAAATTCATTAAAAAAAACAAATTCTAATTTTTTTATCCGCATCTGTCCAGAGGCGCTCAGGGTCTGCTGGAACAGGCTCGGGAGTGGGAGCAATCGGGCGAGTATTCCCGGGCGGTGGAGTGTTACCTGAAAGTGAAGGACGACCCCAACGGCGCCCTGATGGAGAAGTGCTGGATCAAGGTGAACCTCTCCTCTACTTTTCCTCCTTTTTTAGGTGTCCGAAGGCTGACTTGGGCTTGAATTGGAGCATTTTCTTGCGTGTGCTTACAGGCCGCCGAACTGTCAATCAAGTTCCTGGCTGAGGAGCGAGCCGTGAAGGTGGTTCAGGTGGTGGGACCTCGCCTGGCCCAGCTCAGGAAGTACAACACTGTGGGTCCGCACGCACGCACACACGCACGCACACACACACACATGCACACCCACAGTTGGATTTTAAAAAAATATATTTTCGCATGTCATAATGCAGGCCGCCGAGCAATACTTACACGTGGGCCTGAGCAAGGACGCCATCGATGTCCTGATGGAGGGTGAGGAGTGGAACAAAGCCAAGAGGGTGGCCAAGGAGCTGGAGCCCAGGTATCACACACACATGCACACAGTCACACACATACACACTTACATTTTTTTTTTTACCATCTCGCACAGGTATGAGAGCTACGTGGACCAAAAATACAAGGAACACCTGAAGAACCAAGGGAAAGTCGACTCTGTAAGTGCACCGTGTGCCCTCTGCTACATATTCCACCTTTTGCCAACTACTTTTTTTCCTTCAGCTAGTGGGCGTGGACGTCATGGCTGCTCTGGACATGTACGCCGAGAGGGGACAGTGGGACAAATGTTTAGATACGGCGTCCAAGCAGGTGAAGAAAAGAAACTCAGAAAGTTGCGCGTGGGTTACTATTTTCTACCTTCACGTCGTTTCAGAACTTTAAGATCCTCCACAAGTACGTGGCCTTGTACGCCACGCATCTCATCAAGGACGGCTTCGCTCTCAAGGCGCTGCAGCTCTACGTGCAGCACGGGGCGCCACCTAACCCACAGGTAGAAGAAGAAGACATCAATCTCTTGATTGGTTGACCAGCACATCACTTGTAAAATTGTCTTCTCAGAACTTTAACATCTACAAGCGGCTGTTCCTCGACATGCTCCACCTTCCCGAGGCTCCCGACTCGTACCGCACGTGGGCCGACCTTCGCAACGTTCTGCTGCAGCTGGTACCGGCCTAACCCGTCGCCGCCTGGTGATGTTGTCATCGTTTTCACAAAACTGCTTGTCTTATCTTTCCCTCAAGTGTGAGAACTTGTCCAAGTCAGCAGGTGAGAACTCTCCGGCCCATGAGGACTTTGAGCAGATGCTGCTGATCTCGCACTACTACGCCACCAGAGCCGCCGTCGCTGGGTTGGAAGAGCTGGTACCTGCAACAGTTCTGGAACAGAACAAACACATTTGGGACAACATGAAGTCAAAGTCGTCATTTTTTATTAATTTTTTTATTTTTATTTTTTTGCAGACGAACATCTCAGCCAAGCTGTCCGTGTCTCTGCTGCGTCACACCGACCTGGTCCCTGCGGATCGAGCCTTCTACGAGTCGGGCCTGGCCTGCAGGGTCAGTTTTTCCTAAATTGTGACTATTTTTCCTCTGATGTTTCTTCTACGTCACTCCTCGTGTCCTCCACAGGCGGCCGGCTGGGAGAACATGGCCTTCATCTTTCTCAACCACTTCTTGGACGTGTGCGACGTGAGGCTCGTTCTCGGAATGTTACGGAACATTGTCGTGTTGAATATAAAACTCTCGTTATGTGAACTTCTTTGTCTCAGGCCATCGCCGATGGATCGCTGGACTCTTTGGATCACTCGGATTTCGCCGACACGGACATCCCGTTCGAAGTTCCGCTTCCTACCAAACCTTGTGTTTCTGTAAGGATCACGCCACCCTACACGCTAACACCCCCCACCCCACACACACACACACACCCCACCCCACCCCCCACCCCCATGCTTAATGTGCATGCATTTGCAGGATACCCAGCGGGAGGAGATCCGCAACTGGGTCCTGACAGTGGCCGTGTACGGTCGCCTGGAGCAGGTCCTGCCGCGAGACGAGAGGAACTCATATGAGGCGTCGCTGGTGGACGCTAACAGCGGGCTTCGCTCGCTGCCTTGTGTTCTTACTGGTAAACACACGCACCCAATCTTGAATCAATGAGTCTTGTTTGACGGCTAAATGTTTCCCCACCTCCAGGCTATCCCGTTCTAAGAAACAAAATGGAGTTCTCATCGGCTGGAAAAGCTGCCAACAAAGAAGACTGGAATAAATTCCTTATGACCACTAAGGTGAGCGAGGGAGGACAGATGAAATATGTTGAAACGTTCAAACGGCGACATCAGCGTAACACGTCGTCATTCCTTTTAATTTATGTTTTTTTTTTTTAGACCAGTCACAGTCCAGAATGTCAAGACGTCCTCAAGTTCATCAGCCAATGGTGCGGCGGCCTCCCAGCGGCCGGTTACTCCTTCCACTGATGCGCTCAAAAGGTTCATAAGAATTCTACTTATTTATTATTTATCAGTGATTTTCTTTTTGTCTGAGTGGCTTTTTTTTTTTTTTTTTGCAGGATTGTTTACCTGAAATAGCAGCGACCCCATTTCAATCCCGCTAATTCTAAAATAGGACTTCAGCTCTGAAACAAAGTTATTTATTGTCATTGTTATTACTCGTGATTGTTTTTCTTGTGGAATTTTCTCATGTAAACTATCACAATCTTATTTTATAATGATCACTTCACAACTGAACTTAGTGGTTGGTCTGTCAATGAAACTTCCATATTGACGATTGAGGATTTTGTAATAGTGACGACCGCTGAATGTTGAATCCTCACGAGTAGTTTAAACATCAATAAGTCATCAAAAGTCCCCGCTCGTGACACTTTTGACGTGGTTGCTTTGACAGATCTCGTAAGAGATTTGTTTATTTGTGTTATCTGCTTCATTTCCACTTTGTATACGTAATATTAGAATTGAAGTGAAGCGAATTTTTAGAATAAAGCATAAAATGTAGAAAACTTGAAGCACTGTGTGTGTGTTTTGGATGTACGATGTCGACTCAAATCAAACTTGGTTTTACATCTTTCTGAGTCACCCCATCTGGTCGCGAAGGAAACACATCCCCCCATCTTGCTTGGGATGGCATTATCATCAAATTTTTTCGAAGTAAAGAAAAGTCAACATTATTTGATGTCTTTCCTCTGTGTGATGAAAAAAAAAATAGTCACTGGGAATTTGTACACCAATTGTCTTTTATTTGGTCAAACAGATACAATAAATCGTGAGCATAAAAAGATCATCATGTTCCAGAGGGATTTAAGGATGTTTGCTTGTGCAACTCTACTGCATCACACAATTAGCTTTATGATGCAGAATATTACAAACCTTTAAAACCGCACAGACATCAGCGTTAGCGTAAGCATGAAAATAGAACACAAAGAAGAGCACTTGTGACATTTTAACAATTAAAACCCCCCAAAATTAGGTTTAAACTTTTTGGGGACATTTTTCAAAGGCAATCGGCACATTCACGTGATATTTTTTGCCATAATTTTGCTTAATTTTAAATTCTTTTATCTCATTGAGTAACTGTAATTGATTTCTTTGTGGCCATGCCATAAAAATTCATTACATGTTCCATATATTCACTGATGTCACATGTCTTCTTTTTTTTTTATTATTCTTGTGTTTGAATTGTTTCTAATGTGCTGTTGTTGTCATGAGGCTTCTCTCTTGGCATTCACCGCGTGCCTTAATTGTATGGACATTTAAATCAAGGTCCGCTGTGAACACGACGAGAGACAACCCGCTTTTCACATGATCGCCAACCACATCGGCTGGCCTACTTTTCCTGCAGCCCCCCTCCCCTTTAATGCCCCCCCCAACATGGATCCCTCTGTTCAATTCCAGCGCAATGCCTCCAGTGTCATCCTTGCATGCACCTCCATCACCTTCACTTGTGACCTTGTGGCTGCCACACCAAGTGAGTGTTTGCACAAAGCACACACACACAAGTCAATCGTTGAAGAATTACACTAAGATCATGTTTATGCATTTTCATTTCAGTCTCAAAATCTTTTCTTTACACGCCAATGGCAAGCGAGTCGCAAGAGACCCGAGGGTGTAAATTAAAAATTTTCGACACCGGGCTTTCACAGTTAATTCACCGTGGAACTCAAATGGTGCAGGGTTTTGCGCACAGGCGGCAGGTAAAAGCAGCGGAATGGCCCTTTAGGCAGCACTCGGACCCATTAAAACCTCCAGCCTCCATTATCTAGTAGCCATAATGCACCTTCTTATAGAGTGCTGCATTAATGGCTCAGCTGCAGGGGTGGTGATGGGAGGGAGGAGGGTTGGTGGAAACGATGATGCTGATGCTGGGACTTGACATATCAGAACCCCCCCCCCCCCCCCACACACACACACACACCAAAAAAAATCAAACAAAAAACGGACGTCCTGCAGCATTTTTGTATGAAAATGGAACTGCAGTATCACATGCTAATGACCTAGATAGCGATCAGCAAGGGAGGGTGGGAGGGGAGTGGGGGCTCGCTTGCCTTTTGTGGGGGTTGTGCGTAAACCTGACGCTCAGAGAAATTGCAACGGAATTACAAATTGTGTGCATTTAAATGATGTTAGATGACATTTACAGTGTGTTAAATGTGATTCAATTGGAAGCATTTATTTTAGACGCGGGCGTATGCGCAGTCTCGTACAACTTGCGCATGCACAGCACAACTGCACGTTGCGTCTTTTTTTTTGTGCGGCTTCGGCGCAGCACTGAAATTTGGGTTTAAAAGGGCCAAATTTATACATGGACGATCAAACGAAATCAAAACATTAAGTACAGTTCAAACAATACCTGCCAGGGCAAATGGCGCAGTTTCACCCTTCCCTCGATTTTTTTTTTTTTTTTTTTTTTACCGCATGGAAGCGATGGAAGAAGGCCGATGCGGACGAGTCTGCACGTGTCCCATCGATCGAGCGGCTTACCGAGCGTGCTTCACCCGGTCGGAGCCCTACGCCGGAGGTCCGCACAGAGGTGGGGGGGGGGGGGGGTGGGGGGGGGGCTGCAGAGACTGCATAAGGAGCAGGGATGCGGACGTCGGACCTACATCCTTTTGTTGTCGTCGTTGTTCTTGCATCCCCAACTGAGTCCAGGTCAGCTCCCGAGGCATTCCAACGAGAATAGTGGATCCGAAAATGTTTTGGGAGCGCATGAGGCTGCAGCAGGATGAGGATGAGGATGAAGGATGACGATGAGGAGCTGGGCGCAGTCAGATGGAGAGAGGATGGGGAGGGGTGGTCCTCTGTTACATCCTCAGCCTCCAGCTCTGCACCCCCCGCCCACCCTCTTGCATCCTCTTCCGTGTACCAGCTCAATGAAAGGCCAATCTATTTTATGCTTTTTAATCTATCACGAACAAATCACATATGAGCTAAATAGACATTGAAACACACATCGCAAAATATGACAAAGTAAATGTTCTCTGGGCTTTCAAGGCTATTGAAAAGATGCTGTGTATTGTTTTTGTCATTTGTCGTTAAATGGAGGCCTTTATTCCAATTTGGCTTCATTGCCCAGCACATTTCTCCTCCCCACCGTCGTTTTGGTCATTCTAATGTGAACTTAAAAGGACAGACAGTGGTCCACATGGTCGTTTTGCATCTGCTGTCCATTCCTGCCCCACTCAAGCTTGCAGACTGACTGATGGGGACTGGAATGCGCCACTGCAGCTACACACTCCATAAATATTATCATTAAGAGACACCTCAAAGTGACATAAACACTTTTTTTTTATGGTGGCATGGTGCAGCGTGAATATTTCGGTCGATAAATTATTTAAATAATAGGTATGTGTAAAACTAAGGTAACCAGTGCAATGATGTGTGTATGATGTAATTTTGATGCAGCAAAAGCAAAAGCAGCACGGAGGTCAATAATTGTCTCTGAGAATGCATTTAATATTTATTAGTCCAGTGTTTCCCAACCACTGTGCCGCGGCACACTGGTGTGCCGTGAGAGACGTTCAGCTGTGCCGTGGGACTGTCCAATATTAATTACGGAGCGCATTGTAAACAGGATCGCCAAACCACTGGTCAGTTCGCGCAAGGCCTGGTCAGCCACTTGCTAATCGTGCATGTGTGGAGAATCGGAGAATCTTGAGATTTCATATTGTGTCGATATGATTGTATTGCATCGGCACATATTCAGTTTATGTGTGTTGCTGTGTGCTTTTGCTAACAGTGACAGACACTATGACGGTTGTGGTGCGTTTGTCGTCCGATGGAAATCAGAGAATGCAGTTCAACCGGAGAACCTGGATTGGTTATTTTTCACATACGTAAAATAAGCAGTCAAGTCGAGACTCCTCGACTGTGATAGCCACTCAGCTGCTGTCAGAACAGCAAAGCGTCTTTAAAAGTGACTTTGTTCTTATTGTTGCAATATTTATAAACAGTAAACAAAATCACGTTGATTCTTTTATTTTAATCACAATCACTTTAAATAGTTTTACACCGTCTAAAACCTTTTTAAAAAACTGTCACTTTTATTTAAAAAAAGGAATACAATTTAAAGAATATTTAGTATTTATTTCTATTAAATTATTCGACTCTCCATACATATATAGGAATAGGACTCTACGTGTTTCGTTGTAATATAACTGATTTTAATATAGGAGCTTAACAGATGTTTGTTGGCGGTGTGCCGCGAGATTTTTTCCAATGAAAAGGTGTGCCATGAATGAAAAAAGGTTGGGAAACACTGTATTAGTCTAATACGAGTACGACTTCCTGTGCTTGTCATGAGTGTTGGTTGACAAAGTGTGCAGTTACACAAACATGACTTGGGCAAGCAGGTGGATGTTACGTGAATAAGCTAACCGAGATAGTGTTAAACCGGGCTTGTCTTGTTCGATGATCTCATCCTCCAACGCCTCCAGACTAAGTCTTTTTTGGCGACATTTTGTCAACCGTCGGATGGGAGACATGACCTCCAAGATTCACATGCCAAGCCCGGATAAAGCGCTACCCGGCCGGACTGAAGCCATCAAAGTAGTGGGTAAGTCTCCATTGGTTTAGCTTTAGCATGCTATCTTAGGGATGACGAGACGATTTTATCGCGACTACACTAGATTACAATAATTTGTTCATGTCTATATGATTGGTGGACACATTAATGGCTCAATGATGGTCGGAATCAACTCTTAATAGTGTGAAAATGAGTTAATGTTTGTTTCCATTTCAACAGTTGTGCGCATGCGTACACTTCCGCATAAACAATAAGTAGGAAAGTAATGAGGAGAAGCGGCAGTAAAACCGGCTAAAATCCGAATGTGCATGATGATTGACTCGTTGCATACTTTATATGTAGGCTTGATATGTAGACAAAATAAACTGCTAAAATGAGTCTACTTCATAGGGGTAGGCAATTATAGACATGCATTGCAATGTTGTGATAACGTCACGTGACAATCAGGACACGTTTCGGACCGTCCTAACATTCGTCCATCTGCTTACACAGGATATGTACACTTTATTTTTAGTATTTAAGATGGCAGTGTGTGTGTGTCGGAAACAAGACTGCTGTCAGCTTTTATCTGGCAGCCGTTCCTGTTGGCACCACGCGCTCCCCCTCTTCAGTACGAGTGGGGCTGCTGAGTGTTGGCGCCCCATGAATAGCCGTTCACTGGCATAGCTGCCGGAATAGAAGAGCATCCAGTTATCTGCCTTTGCCTTTCACACAGAACCCATCCACGGCAGGATGGTGCTCCATTTGGATGTGCTTTCACACAGCAACACAGCATCCTGCCATCAGATTAAATCATTGCCATCCAGGGAAAGGGGAGGTGGTTCGGTGGGGGTCAAACAGAAATAGAGCAGCACTAATATGTACCGTGTGTATAAAAATGTGTGTGTGTGCGCGCGCGCGCGTGTGTGTGTGCGTGTCATAAAGCATCTACCATTGTTGTTTTGATAAGGTTATTATGGTGCTGATGGACACACATACAAACGCACACTCTCGCTCATTGTAAATTAATAATGATGCTGATAATAATGATCATGATAATAGTAATGCACACATTAACATTTGTCACCATTTTATGTGATTGGTATTTTACTTGTAAAAATATCAGTGAGGTCAGGTTATTATGGTGCTGATGGACACATACAAACACACACGCTCGCTCATTGTAAATTAATAATGATGCTGATAATAATGATCATGATAATAGTAATGCACACATTAACATTTGTCAGCATTTTATGTGATTGGTATTTTACTTATAAAAATATCAGTGAGGTCTTTGGTAAATCATTTGTCAGCATTTTATGCGATTGGTATTTTACTTATAAAAATATCAGTGAGGTCTTTGGTAAATCAACTTTGACATTAGTCGACTCCAAAATACATATTTGTTCCATGTTCTTCCTCAGCCAAACATGATGTGAACGGCAACAGAACCACGCCACCGTTCCCAGAAGACACGCAGATGGTTGTTTTTGGTGAGTAGGTGGTCCAACGATCTTCAGACCAGAAGTATGTGTTTTTTCTTAATTGTGTATTTATACTGTAGGTTTTTTATTCCTTCATTCCTGTGGTATCTCGCAGGGATGGGCTGCTTCTGGGGCGCAGAGAGGAAGTTTTGGCGTCAGAAAGGCGTTTATTCCACTCAGGTGGGCTATGCCGGGGGATACACGCCTAACCCCACCTACAACGAAGTGTGCTCAGGTACACACAAACACATTTATTTTTCAATATTACATAACAATAAATGTAACATAATCTGGTGTTAAGGCATGACAGGCCACACCGAGGTGGTCCGAGTGGTCTTTTATCCAAACCAGATTCCCTTTTCCAATCTGCTCAAGATCTTCTGGGAAAGCCATAACCCAACGCAAGGTCAGTATGGATGCTCAACGCTGCATATTTTTTCTCTGAATATTTTAAAAAGTGCTACGTTAACTGTCTAAATTTTGCTCGGTTATTGGTGGATGTCATGTGAAACAGTACAGTGAAATTCTTATTTTTTTTGGTAAGGTATGCGTCAGGGCAACGACGTGGGTACGCCGTACCGATCGGCAATCTACACTTGCTCCCAGCAGCAACTAGAGGAGGCACTCGCGTCCCGAGATCAATATCAGAAGGTAGGCACGACATCATCCGTGGTTACTGATGAGCGTAGTGGTCACATCAGTGTGAGTTTTTGTTTTTTTGTCAACGTGATGCAATTGTGTCACCACTCTGTTTGGTCATGACTTGATGTCAACTTGATAGGAATTATGTGGTGAGCGTATCTATTTGCTTTCTTCTGTTGTCTCACCAGATTGTACATGGCCCCCACCCCACCCCACCTCAATCTCCCTCCCTCCCGCTCCCATCTGTGTGTGCGTGTGTGTAAGCAGTTGGCCCAAAGCAAAAACACGTACACACACACACACACACACACACACACACACACACACACACACACACACACACACACACACACACACTTGCCAAACCATCTGGGTCCTAAATCTGTCCCCCGCTAAAGTCGCTTGAGTTGCAAAACTAACACAAGCACACACACACATGATGTTCCTAAAATCTTTAATTTCATTTATTTATTTGAAGTGTCATTTTGCTTGTGTGTGAGATATTCTAGAGTTTTTGGTTTTACCTTGATGTCGTCTAATTGGACCGAAATTAAGAATGATTCCTTTTGCTAGTAATGACAGCTGAGGTGATTGGACAGTTTGCAATTTTGCATCCCATAATAAAAATTGATTATCGCTGGGTTTGCTCATGCAGGTTCTGACGGAAGAAGGTTTCGGAAGCATCACAACAGAGATTGCGGAAGGAAAGCCATTTTACTATGCCGAGGATTACCACCAGCAATACCTTAGCAAGAACCCAGGCGGCTATTGCGGGTTGGGCGGGACTGGAGTCTCCTGTCCAATAGGAATCAAGGCAAAGGTCTAACGGCTAATCGTGGCCATGGATCATCACAATCCCAAAACATTAAATCAGGTTTTTATTTGGCATTTCATGGGAATTACTTTTGAATATGTTGTACTGTTAGTTTTGCTGGAGTTACTTCAGTCACTGTCTAGGACAGGGATGTCAAAGTCAAACACACCGAGGGCCAAAAAAACAAATTTGCTACAAGCCGAGGGCCAAACTGGTTCAATGTTTATTAAAATATATCGGAATGATTGCACATAGCCTATTGAACTAAGACCTAACACAGTGTACATTATTTAATGATTAAATGAATATGGCAATATTTTGTTATGGCTCTGTCAGTAACTTCAAGGGAAAATATTTTCAACAGCCAAACAGCAAAAAATTAAATTGTTTTAAAAACAAAATGTGTTTCTTAATATCAAGATAAATGCATAAATAAAAGTGCATGCATTATAAACTGAAAGTTTATTATTGTGCTGCTCTATGATCTACCGATCAATGCTTTCAAATCGTAAAATAAAAAATTTATCAAATCAGTTGTATTCTTTCTCATGGCTCTTATCTGCAATTTTCCCTTGGTCCATTCAACTGAAAAATAAATATAAATAAATAAAATTCAAAAATTTACGGCACACAGACAAAACAATACTTTCTTCAAAGAAAAACCACGTCTTGTAGAAACAAATGTAAAAATGTAACCGAATTAAAAAACGGAAAATACGTTACTGTTCTGTGATGAGCCTGATACTTAGAGGTGTCTTATCTTTTGTACAAGTTCATCAATGTTCGGGGTTAGGCTCTGAGGCTCAAAACCCGTTTTTTGATCAACTCTCCTTCTGCAAAGGGCCGGGCTGATTTTGCGATCTCTTTTGCCACAATAAAGCTAGCCTTGGCAGCAGCGTCGCTTTGCGATTTAGCATACGTGAACATAGAACAGAACAGAACATGTCTGGACTTAAGGCCTCGTTTTAATTCTTCCACCTTCTGTAGCTTTTGTTCATATTCCATTTTCTTGTCTTTGTCTGTGTGTTTCTCAGACGTTTGATAGTGCCTTCTTAACTTAAATTCTTTCATTACAGCCACATTTTCTCCACACAGAAGACACACAGGTTTGCCTCTTACCTCCGTAAACATGTACTCTGCCTCCCACCTGGCCTGAAACCCCCTGTTCTTAGCGTCCACCTTACGTTTAGCCATTTTTGAGGAGGGGGGTATCAGAAAGTTGAACTCTGCTCTGACTACTGATGAATAATGAAGCCGCTTGTGCGAGCTGCAGGGACATCGCGGGCTACCGTTGCATTGTGGGAAATGTAGTGTTGGTGCGTGCAAAACACCAGCGGGCGGCTGTGGCCTGCGGGCCGGTTCTAATAGTAATTCAATATCATCCAGGGGGCCATAGATAATCAATTCGCGGGCCGGATCTGGCCCGCGGGCCGTAACTCTGACATATGTGGTCTAGGAACTATGGCCAAGCTCAAAGTTATTGGTGGACAAGCTCAGTGTCACCACTTACTGCCGGCAGAGGGCAAGAGAGAAGCGTCTTAATTCATCTCCAGTGTAGTGTTGCTTCACTTCTCTCATGAAAAATTAAACACATTATTAATACTTACGTTTTTGACGGTGATTGTAATTTCAACATCTGTCATCAAGGTAACGATGATCAGTGCATGTCATGAATTATCGTGTTGCTGCTGAAAAACTGCAAGGACATTAACATTCCAATAATGTACGTGCACGACAAGAACAATCGCCGAAAACATAAATCACCGCTACAAGCTGTAACGTAAAATACAAACAATTAAATGATTAGATTTATATACGGTAAAAAAAAAAACAGCAAATGGAACGCGTTAGACGGGTTTATGTTGCCGTCGTCGCCTTGGTAACGCGCTGTTTCCCATTGGGTGTCGCACTAAAACGGTTCCGAAAGAAACAAGCCCATTGGCGTTGTGACATTGATGTGTGTTGCGTCGGATATGTTTATTTGTCACGATATGTAAACGGTACATGACGTCCTTAAAAAAATAGTATTTGTTTTTAATTTGAGGAAGTTTATTACAAAAAATCTAAAGAAGCACAAGTATTAACAATTTCACAGCCTCATTTAATCGTGGCCACAAATTTGCATTTTGTGCCCACGTGACACCTAAATTGCGGCCTCAATTTGTATTCCTCTTAAAATGTTGTCAACACTGTTTAGCATAAATGAAATACAATAATACAATTTGTGTAGGTCGTATAAACCAAATACAGTGTTACAGTTTTCACAGAGGAATGACCTAATTTGTGTCAATCGTATTTCAAGGTTAAGTTCCTCATTTCATAACCTTTGTTCTTGTTTTTTTTTTTAAGACAGTATTTGCAATATGACCACATAAAATGCCATTTAACGTTTGGGCCTCCATAATGATGGACTCTGACTTCAGACAATAAAATAACATCCAAATATCATTCATACTTGAAAGTTCTCAATCATACGCAAAGAGAGGCTCCTGCCTGCAGAGGTCGTCGTAGTAGTCATTGTTGTGGTTTTGGCCTTACACAGTCTCTTGTGCAGGAAAGCCGGACAGAAGGTGTTCAGGTAGGCGTCCTTAAAGCCCGAGTGGCAGAAGCAGTAGACCAGCGGGTCCAGCAGGCAGTCGGTGTAGGACAGCACCATGAGCGAGTCGTTCACCTGAACCATCACACCCTCGGTCTCTTGCCATCCTTTCAGACGCACGAATAGCAATGCCGCTCGGGCGACGGCGCACGGCAGGAAGCAAACGGAGAAGATGACTATCACCGACATAACCACACACATGGCCCGCCTCAATTTGGCCTTTTCTCCCACCGTCTTCCTCCTGAGCCGATGGACGGTGCGCACCGTGCAGTATAGCAAGATGATGAAAGGGATGAGAATTTGCGAGAAGAACACCACCTATGGCCGAGAACCACCGTGAGAAAACATGCCCGCTTCTACATGTACAATTGTGTTTTTTAAAGAATGTGATGGGCTCAGTACCTCTCTGGAGGTGTCTGTGATGTCATGGTAGATGGTCTCCACGATTCGTCCGTGGCTGTTGCAGCACTCGAAGCTCTGGACCATGATCGGGATGGTGAGCGGCAACAGAAGCAGCCAGATCACCACCGAGATTTCCGGAGACTTCTTCAGGACCTTGAGAAATCCCCAGAAAAATGAAAGATTTTCTGCTATTATTAAAGTTGCTCAGGGAGCGATTTACAACACAGTCTGAGGATTACCTTGACGAAGTTCCTCCGTCCGAGGTGCACCACGTTGAAGTAACGGTCCAGGGTCAGGGTGACTAAGAAGGCGATGCTGGCCCCGCGGTTGAGGAAGAGCATGAAGAGCATGGTCTTGCACAGCCCGTGATTGGTACTTCGCCTCTGACCCAGCTGGAAGCTGTAGAACTCGCCGGGAAGGCAGGCCACCAGCAGAAAGTCGGCCACCACGATGTTGAACAGAAACACGCTCTTGTTCTTCCAGAACTTGAACCTCCATGAATCAGAAGGAATGATGTTTCAAGGCATGTTATTTGTTCATTGTGATGAATGAAACAACAGAATAATATGTTTATGTGAGGTAAGGCAGTTCAAAAATCTGTTTAAGGCATTTTCTACTTTTCATGGGAAAACAGGAATCATATGTCGACCAAATATGAGAGGTGGAGATACCTGAAGAGGAAGATGTAGAGGACGGAGAGGTTGAGAGGCAGACCGAGCGCAAACTGTCCCACGATGATCCCGGAGAGGACGTTGTACGTCGCGGCGTTCGTCACGTTGCAGTGGTCCAACTTGTTATCCACGGCCGATGAGTTGGTTCCCATCCTCCTGCTCTGTCTCTGCTTCTCTTCGTCCAGGAGAGTGGCGTCAAGTTTGAGTCACATTACGAGGAAGCACTCGGTTAGTGAACGCCGGGCTCAAAGGTGCTGACTGCTGCTAGACAGATGAGTGGCGGCATAAGAGCCAGCCCCTTCCACACACACACACACGCAAACAGACCAAGTGAGCGAAGGGGCTTCATACTTGGAGGTGTGGTTTCAAGTCAGGCCTCCCCGCATCTTCTCACTTGGGCTCCCATTTTTTCCACGCATCCAAACTGAATGATTACATCACAAGTCGACGGTGTTTCCCGAGCTCTTTGCTGGAAAATCTTGTGAAATTCCTCAGGTGGTCGTGACAGGCAGTCACTCATGTCTGCTCATGTCCCGCATTACGGAAGACCCCCCAACATGGCCACGGCCGTCTGGATCTTTGTTTGATGATGCATTGATTAAAATGTGGGTGTTTATCTGTCTGACTTGCGATGGCGCATTTATTAGTTGTAGTGGATTACACACTTGGGGGAAAAATATTTGAAAAGAAGTACTTGTAGTGGTTGAGGCCCACAATAAAAGATAGTGTTTATTGGAGGCGAGGCATTTGTTTGCTAAAGCGGATGTATTAGAAGCTTGTTTGGGGTGAAGCTCTTCAAACCATTACCTTTCCTGACAAAGATGCCTCGAAACCTCACATGGCAATCATTTATTTGCTGGTTAATCGCTTGGCTTCTCAGGCAATCCGTGACGTTGCCATGGCGATAACAAAAACAGTTTGAAGATGGCGCAGATAGTCAAGTTCACGGGAGGAGGAAGTTGTTTGTCTCGTAGCTTCCTTCCACGTACGTGCCTCTTACCGACCGCACATCTTATTTCGCAATCTCTACCTTCTCGAATGCCCCTCTTCAAGATCGGTTAGCTATTCCATCGGCTCCGACATGAGCTAGCTGCTACTTTGTCGCTCAGCCAGATTCGCTACAACTTGATACCGCAATCAAAAAGCAGCATTCGGGGTTTCGATGAGTCTAAAACTGATGACTCCGTCTGGGGAAAAACCTTGTTCATCTTTCCTGCTCATCATCTTGCTCATCAGTTATCAACTTTCAGTTTGCGCGCCCCGACACATCCCACCGCATCATCGCCAGCTTCTTTTCCATCAGACCAAAACTGTAGTTGTGTCCCGACACGTCCATCCACACAAACACATAATGTTATGACAACATAATGTAAAGTTAGACAAAGCAATGACACACATGAATCAAAGTTAATCGAAGTGCGCCCACTGCCTGACCTCTATTTTTAGACGCACAGACACATGTGCCCACTTGCCCTCTGGATGACATCACAGGCCGTGGCACGTGACGACATCATCGAGGTGACCAGGTCATGATTTCCTCTTATACCTTCCATGGTAGGCAATATACCAATGTATAGTTTTGATTTTCTCGTCGTTTAATGTTGTTTAGGTAGGTATGCAATTAAATATATATATATTATATTTATAAATGTATTTAAAATGCACTTTCACACTGGAACTTTTGTAGGACACTAGTTTATGATTGGACATTCCTTTTGGAATGAAACCTGACCTCCTTTTAGCCTTTAAGGAAATCAGGATTGACAAAGTGACATGAATAATAGTCATCTTCCCATTATGACCTTCAGTTGTTGCGCAACGCACTGTGTGAAGTCATATGGGATTGTTGATTATTTCGTCACGCTTGTCACATTTCGGATGGACGTTTCATTAGGTACACCATCCATTGACATGTAGAAAAAAAAGGCTTCAAATTAAAAATATGTCATCTTTATTTATTTACAAATAATGACCTCGACAAATTACATGCAAGTAGAAGACCTTTTGATAAACAAAATCTCATTTTCAATATCATATTCAAGATAATCTTGTTAACTTGTTACCAAAGAAGATATTTTCATTCAGTCAGTAATTGGGTTTGAAAACCAAGACAAATGTGTCCGCTTTAAATCCAGAACGTCAGACCTCTCCTCCGCCGTAAAATAACAGAATCAGGTATGGTCCCAGTTTACCAATGAAGTCCACGTTGTGGCGGCTCGCCTCTCAGATGACGTTGTTGCGTTTCGGGTTTGACGTGTTCCCCGTGGAGCTGTCCATCGGCAAAGAATCTTCCTTCAGCAAGAAGGGGAAATAATTGGACAAGTAGAGCGCCTTGAACTTGGTGCTGCAGAAGCAGTAGACCAGCGGGTCCAGCAGACAATCCAAGAAGGACAGAACCATGAGGCCGTCGAAAGCCACCGTCGCTTTGTCCTGGGCTGACGCCCCCCACTCATGCACACGGGCCACCAGCAGCACCATCCGCGCGATGGTGCACGGCAGGAAGCAGAGCGAGAAGACCACCATGACTGAGGTGACCAGGAAAACGGCTCTCTTCAGTTTGGTCTTGTTGCCCACCGTCTTCTTGCGCAAGCGGTTGACGATGTGCACGGTGCAGTAGACCAGGATGATGAAGGGGATGAGGATTTGCGTGAAGAAGACCGCTTCTCTTAAACTGTCCACCACATCCTGAGGCACACAAAGATGAACGTGAAAGCCCCGCATAGCAACGATGCAACTTCAAACGGACTGGCAATTTAATTGACTGATATCAGCCACTTTTCAGTCATTTTTATTAAATGCCAAGCAACTACAACAGAAAGAAATTCTAAAGCTCATCTTGTGTTTTATGTTTAATAACTCCCAGAAGAACATCTCATGTTAATTGTTCACCCATTTGTATTTTGTTAGTGACCCTTGCATAGCACGCGTATGTGTCAGCAGCAATGCTAAGCTAGCGCCACAGACAGTTTTTTTTGTTTCTCTCCTCAAGCTGACCTTTATCACGCATGGTCTAATTCACAGAGGTGAGGATCTCCACTATTAAGTCTTCAAATAACTTTTGGACTAACAGACGTCTTTTGTAAACACTGAAAACAATTTCAGTCTTCCTAATGTACTTTTATATAAACAAGAACAATTTAGAGTCATCACTGTAAATATAAAAGATTATTTTACCTGCTGAGTTCAAGCCAACGTACATTTAGTTTGTAAACACAAAGTAATTTGGAGCGATCATCAGCGCATGTTTTTGGAATGCGGCAGGAAGCCGGAGTAGCAGCCGAGATCCCATGTAAACTTTCTTCCCATGAGGCCACATTACTAACCACGAAGCAAGATGTTTTATTAATAGACTGGCATGACACGTCGAGCCTGGAGCCAGTGACATAGCGCAGCCTTCTCCAGCTTCATTGAGCTTTCCTTATCTTTCATGTACCTGCTTTCTGAAGATACAAGTGACCCCACTGAATGTTAAGATAAAAAATCTCAATATCGTAAATCCCCTCCAGGGCTCACCGTACCTTGATCAGAGTGTCATCCCTGTCACTCTTGTGGCTGTTGCAGCATTCAAAGTTCTTCAGCATGGTCGGAATGGTGAGGGGCAGAAGCAGCAGCCAGATGAAGATGGAGATGTGCGGCGATTTCTTGAGAGCTTTAAGCAGATTCTTGCGGCCTGGGTGGACTACGTTGAAGTAGCGGTCGATGGACGTGACAGTGAGGAAGGCAATGCTGGCTCCCCGGTTGAGGAAGAGCATGAAGAGCATGGCTTTGCACACGGCGTCGTTGCTGTTCCGCCGCTCCCCTTGGATGAAGTTGTATGCCTTGATGGGGAGGCTGAAGAGGAGCAGCATGTCGGCCAGCACCAGGTTGAACAGGAAGACGTTGTTGCTGTTGGACTTCCAGAACTTCAACTTGAAGATGAAGAGGTGCAGGACGGACATGTTGAGAGGCAAGGCCAGGATGACGATTATAATCATGATGGCGGCGTAGAACTTGTAGAGCCCCTCGTGGGTGACCTCGCAAGCTTCGATCAGCTGGTATATGGTGCTGTTTGCCATGTCAGGAGCCGGGGAGGAATCTTCTCTGGAATCAGAATCAGAATAATCTTTCAAGTCTGTTGAAATGCAAACATTGACTCCAAGTGCTGCGCCGTTGTGGGAGTGGTTACAGCTGACTTGTACGCATTGAAGAGGGAACTTGAAGACGGCACCCCCACTCCTGATCTTTAATGTGCCCCTCCTTAGCTCTACCGCCCGGTGGGATGATATGAAAAATGTAATACAATGATTTAGAAGATTCTATGCCTGCTGGTCAGGGACCGAATAATTCCAGCTTCCCTTAATAGCGCAGAGAAACAAGCAGTTATGATATCTTGCTGTGAATTATTGCATGGCACCTACCTGTGGAAAAGTGCTGGAAAAAGCATGCCCCTATTATTTTCTCGCAACTTGCAAGTCCTCAAGAGTGCGTAGTGCCGTACCGACGATAGCTAATTTTCATAGGCATGAAGTCAAAAAGCAAATCCTTGTTGTCAAACCCCAGAATCCTGTCCAACTGGTTCCTTCAGTGGAATGCACGCCAAAGTCCCAAGTTAGGTTTTAGCTCGAGGGGTCCCAGATGGGTGCGAGGTTCTTGCTGGGTGCAGGGTCGTGGCTGTCCTGCTTGTTGTGCTTCTGTTCACGCCAGAGAGCTCCAGCTCTGACAGTGATTCACAGCGGGAGAGTGGCGCAACTGGTTTCTGTGCTCTTGTCAAGGCTCCTCCTTATAGCCCCAGGAGGTGAGTCACCCAGTGCCCAGCCAGCCGGCCCCAACGTACAGCTCGACGTCAACATGGACATGCTTGACAGGCGCTCACAGACATCCTGCAATCCCTTGGCATCAAGTGTGAGAATTATCTGCAGAGCTATTCCGAGGGCCCTGCTTTGTTCAATCCCGCAAGCTTGCATGTAGCTGAGATATTTTTCCTAGCTTTGTCGAAACGAAAGACCATTTGGAGTTTTCGTCCCAAGTTTCACAGACATACTATTGCATGTTATTTTTCGGTGTGGCCTTCCCGTGTACCCCCTTGGCGTCACTTACTGTGCTCTAGCAGCCACAGTGGGATTCCCTTCAGATGCCTGGGAATCCACGGTGGAACTGGTAATTTATGTCATTGCCAATGTGGAAGGAGAAGATGCGAGGAATGTGGTGTTCCTCAGGGAAGAGGCGGAGGAGGTAGTGGAAGGGTTCCCGCATGCCTCCCGACTCGCTCGACAAGTCCAGACAGCTCGTTGCATGGCAAACTTTCTCCAGTCAGACAAGGAAGAGACGCTGCAGGCTTGAGCCGGACGCTCAATTCCAGGCTTGGACGAAAAAGACCTTCAAACAAAATCAAATTCTTGTCCTTAAGCGCTTGACTCGTCCAGCCCGACTTGTTTCCCGTCTCCACTATATAAACACAATCATGTCCATTATGCTTTTTTTTTCCTGTTCATATTTTTCTGTTTACTTTGGAGCTGACTTTTGAACCCCTTCTCCTTCTGACAATACTTTATTTGTCCACCACGTCTCTTGGTTAGAGGATCAAGGCGCGCCAGGATTGCTGTAAAACTCGACTTGCTCAACTGACAAACGACTATGAGGCACTTTTATGGACTATAAAGATAGTGCTGACTTGTTTATTGATGTGCATCGTGATGTTGTGGTTGCCAAAGTAAAGCGATTTTATTTCACTTTTTTTTTTACATTGTGAATTTCTCGAGAAGTGATTTCCTGGATGCAACCAGTTATGAAGGATTACAAATTTTCAGTTGAAAAATATTGCAAGATTAGGAACTTTTTCTCATCCAAATATGAATAGCAAACGTCATTCGTTGTTATGACTCAACTGATTCAGCGTGAAGGTCATCATTCGGACACATTGTGATTCAGCTCAACTGGTTACAAATGCTGAGAAGGTTTTGTTGGTTTAAAGTCATCAACTTGTTTACTTTTTTAATTGCCTGTAAAAAGTTGGGACTGAGGAAAGATTTAGTGCTTTTGTAATCCATGGAAAACTGTTTTTTTCTCACAGTTATTAGTTCTCTCTTAAATCTTTCATTACTTTGCCTCACCCTCCTTTTTTGCCTTAAGACAAGTTTGATTGACATGCTAAGAATAAGGCCAACTCAAATGCATCTCAGATATTACGCACAAATTCTGCCAGGCATTTAACTTGCAAATCACACGTCAAATGTCTCATATTCTGACCTTGATGTGGTGATGTGGACCACAACTTTCACCGCCTACGAAAAGGTCGGCAAAACGTCCGAAGAGAACTCAGGATGTTGATTTAATTTTCTTTTAGGGCAGTGGGACGGAAGGAAACCGCAAACGACTGACACCATGGCACACTGATATCAGGAAGTGAAAGAAAAGGACAGCGAAGATAACGAGATTAGATTAGTAGACTATCTCAATCCCTTCTCTTAACCGCTTATGCTCACTGGTGTAGTGGCACCCCACACCTGTAGGGGGAGCCCTGGAATATAAACTACTTTCGCACCTAAAGTATAAAATAATCTCACATAAATGTTAGGAAGTGCAACATCACTTTCAATGTCACTTGCATCTTTAGCTTAGCTTTAGCCTAAATGAATGTACCCGTTATCACTGGATCAGTGCGTGTATACAATTTGACTGATAACAAAGACCACAGAGCACTCGCGAAGTCATGCGATAGAGGCCATTTAGCAGAAAGTCAAAACATTTGCGGGCGTCCACTGGCTTTACAATCAAATCTCAATTTTTTTCCCCCACAGTAATCTGTTTTAGAATTTCAGTCTATTTTCTACTCTGCCACTTCACCTATAAAAAAGCAAATGACATTTTCTTTATATTTTGCCTTTATTTTTTCCTCCTCTGTATTGACACACATCTTTCACAGAAACAATGTACCCCCATTATTCATCCATCCATCCATCCATTTTCTGAACCGCTTAGTCCCCACGGGGGTCGCGGGCGTGCTGGAGCCTATCCCAGCCGTCATCGGGCAGTAGGCGGGGGACACCCTGAACCGGTTGCCAGCCAATCGCAGGGCACACAGAGACAGACAACCATTCACACTCACACTCACACCTAGGGACAATTTGGAGTCTTCAATCGGCCTACCATGTTTTGGGAATGTGGGAGGAAACCGGAGCGCCCGGAGAAAACCCACGCGGGCCCAGGGAGAACATGTAAACTCCACACAGGGAGGGCCGGAGGTGGAATCGAACCCGCACCCTCCTAACTGTGAGGCGGACGTGCTACCCAGTACGCCACCGAGCCGCCCCCCCCATTATTCACAGATGTGAAAATAATTTCTGAATGCATTAAATTGAGAGTTAATCTCTGTGCTTCACTGAACTGTTGAATGTTTTTTGACAGCAGTGGTTCTCAACTATTGTCACCCATTTTTATAGACATTACGTATCACTTTACAGCATTTCATCCAAAATGTAAACTACTTAGAAATCCAACAATCAAAACATCCATCCATCCATCCATCCATCCATCCATCCATCCATCCATCCATCCATCCATCCATCCATCCATCCATCCATCCATCCATCCATCCATCCATCCATCCATCCATCCATCCATCCATCCATCCATCCATCCATCCATCCATCTTCTTCCGCTTATTCATTATTTATTCAGCACGCTTTACTTGTTTGTCTGTTGTGAGCCATGTCTTTGTGTGTCTTTGGCATGTGGAGAAATTGACAATAAAGCTGACTTTGCCTTTTGGCTCAGCTCTCTCTTCACCACAACGGACCGGTACAGGGTCCGCATTACTGCCGACGCTGCACCGATCCGCCTGTCGATCTCGCGCTCCATCCTCCCCTCACTCGTGAACAAGACTCCAAGATACTTGAACTCCTCCACTTGGGGCAGGATCTCATCCCCGATCCGGAGAGGGCATTCCACCCTTTTCCGATCGAGGACCATGGACTCGGATTTGGAGGTGCTGACCCTCATCCCGACCGCTTCACACTCGGCTGCGAACCGTTCCAGCGAGAGCTGGAGATCATGGCCTGAAGAAGCCAACAGCACCACGTCATCTGCAAAAAGCAGAGACACGATGCTGAGGTCCCCAAACCAGACCCCCTCAACACCTCGGCTGCGCCTAGAAATTCTGTCCATAAAAATTATGAACAGAATCGGTGACAAAGGGCAGCCTTGGCGGAGTCCAACCCTCACTGGGAACGAATCCGACTTACTGCCGGAAAGGCGGACCAGACTCTGGCATCGGTGATACAGGGACCGAACCGCCCTTATCAGTTGGCTCGGCACCCCGTACTCCCGAAGCACCCTCCACAGAACCTCCCGAGGGACACGGTCGAACGCCTTCTCCAAGTCCACAAAACACATGTGGACTGGTTGGGCGAACTCCCATGCACCCTCGAGGATCCTGCCGAGGGTGTAGAGCTGGTCCACTGTTCCACGGCCAGGACGAAAGCCACACTGTTCCTCCTGAATCCGAGGTTCGACCTCCCGATGGACCCTCCTCTCCAGCACTCCTGAATAGACCTTACCAGGGAGGCTGAGGAGTGTGATTCCCCTGTAATTGGAACACACCCTCCGGTCCCCCTTCTTAAAGAGGGGAACCACCACCCCAGTCTGCCAATCCAGAGGCACTGTCCCCGATGTCCACGCAATGTTGTAGAGGCATGTCAGCCATGACAGCCCCACAACATCCAGAGCCTTTAAGAACTTGCCACCGAGGAGTTTTTTAACTACCTCAGTGACTTCAACCCCAGAGATTGGAGAATCCGCCTCAGAGTCTCCAGGCCCTGCTTCCTCAATGGAAGGCGTGTAGGTGGAATTGAGGAGGTCTTCGAAGTATTCTCCCCACCGACTCATGACGTCCCGAGTCGAGGTCAGCAGCACGCCATCCCCACTGTAAACAGTGTTGACGTTGCACTGCTTCCCCCTCCTGAGACGCCGGATGGTGGACCAGAATTTCCTCGAAGCCGTCCAAAAGTCATTCTCCATGGCCTCACCAAACTCCTCCCACGCCCGGGTTTTTGCCTCAGCAACCGCCGAAGCCGCGTTCCGCTTGGCCATCCGGTACCTGTCAGCTGCCTCCGGAGTCCCGCAGGCCAAAACGGCCCGATAGGACTCCTTCTTCAGCTTGACGGCATCCCTTACCGCCGGTGTCCACCAGCGGGTTCGGGGATTGCCGCCACGACAGGCACCAACGACCTTACGGCCACAGCTCCGGTCGGCCGCCTCAACAATGGAGGCGCGGAACATGGTCCATTCAGACTCAATGTCCCCCGCCTCCCCCGGGACGTGGGAAAAGCTCTGCCGGAGGTGGGAGTTGAAACTCTTCCTGACAGGAGATTCTGCCAGACGTTCCCAGCAGACCCTCACAGAGCGTTTGGGTCTGCCAGGTCGGACCGGCATCTTCCCCCACCATCGGAGCCAACCCACCACCAGGTGGTGATCAGTTGACAGCTCCGCCCCTCTCTTCACCCGAGTGTCCAAAACATGCGGCCGCAAATCCGATGACACGACTACAAAGTCGATCATCGAACTGCGGCCTAGGGTGTCCTGGTGCCAAGTGCACACATGGACACCCTTATGCTTGAACATGGTGTTCATCATTGAAAATCCATGTCGAGCACAGAAGTCCAACAATAGAACACCGCTCGGGTTCAGATCGGGGGGGCCGTTCCTCCCAATCACACCCTTCCAGGTCTCACTGTCATTGCCCACGTGAGCATTGAAGTCACCCAGTAGAACGATGGAGTCCCCAGAAGGAGCGCTCTCCAGCACTTCCTCCAGGGACCCCAAGAAGGGCGGGTACTCTGAGCTGCCGTTTGGTGCATAGACACAAACGACAGTCAGGACCCGTCCCCCCACCCGAAGGCGGAGGGAGGCTACCCTCTCGTTCACCGGGGTGAACCCCAATGTGCAGGCGCCCAGCCGGAGGGCAATAAGTATACCCACACCTGCTCGACGCCTCTCACCGTGGGCAACTCCAGAGTGGAAGAGAGTCCGCCCCTCTCGAGAAGGCTAGTCCGACTATATCTAGTCGGAATTTTTCTGCCTCGCACACCAGCTCGGGCTCCTTTCCAGCCAGAGAGGTGACATTCCATGTCCCAAGAGCCAGCTTCTGCAGCCGGGGATCAGACCGCCAAGGTCCCTGCCTTTGGCTGCCGCCCAGCACACATTGCACCCGACCCCTTGGGCCCCTCCCACAGGTGGTGAGCCCATGGGAAGGGGGACCCACGTTTCCTTTTCGGGCTATGCCCGGCCGGGCCCCATGGGTGAAGGCCCGGCCACCAGACCCTCGCCTTCGAGCCCCGCCTCCAGGCCTGGCTCCAGAGGGAGGCCCCGGTGACCCGCGTCCGGGCGAGGGAAAAGGAAGTCCATTTATTTTGATCGTCATAAGGGGCTTCTGTGAGCCGTGCTTTGTCTGGCCCCTCACCTAGGACCCGTTTGCCATGGGTGACCCTACCAGGGGCATGAAGCCCCCGACAACATGGCTCCTAGGATCATAAGGGCACGCAAACCCCTCCACCACGATAAGGTGACGACTCACGGAGGGGACAATCAAAACAATGATTTCTTTTGTACATACACATGTGCATACACATCAATCGTGTATGCACAATTGCACCATTTCAACCAAGTTGCTCTTATTTATTCATTGTATGTGCTTTCTTATTTTTACTTTTTGTATTGTTTACTTGAATGTTTTGTTTGTCTGTGGACCAATTGGTTGTAATATGTCTTGTCTCCACCGTGGGATAGTAGGAAACGCAATTTCGATCTCTTTGTATGTCTTGACTTGTGAAGAAATTGACAATAAAGCACACTGACTTTTACTTTGAGGCTTCCGAGAAAAATTAAAACGTGTTTGTGCACCTTTGCAATCAAGATGTTTGGATATGTCATTAAGATTATAGCTGACAAATACAGTACTATGTTTAAATTGACTTTATGAGGCCATCATTCAACGTGCATACAAACACTACACAAAACTATTTGAGCCCCCCGTCCCTGCAGCAGACGAGTCGTTGCCTGCGTGATCTGATCTCGCCATGCATGAGTGAAGGCACGTCTCAAACTAATTAGTTTGGTTATAACCATCCACAAATATACATAAATGTGTGACGGCAAGTGCAGACACATTTTTCTTCAGCGCAAATAGAGACAAAACTGTGCAAACAAACTCTTACGCCTGAGTGGTGACAAGAGTCAATCAACATGAAGAGAGCAATGGTGTCCTCGTGTGGTCATGTACAGTATATCATGGCCTGATCTTGCTTCCGTATTTTGTTTTTTATGGACATACATAGATGCTCACTACATGTTAATGTCACTCAATGACAAAAACACTTCATGTCCAAAATCTAAAATAGTGAGGCAATCATTTTTATATTTTCAAAGGCTAGAGTAGAGAGTGCGTGTGTATTTTTGTGACGATGCATAATTTTTTGGTATCAAGCGGTGTTACGATTTATTTTTTATTTTTATTACAGTTTCTTCAAGTAACGTCAGGTTACTTTGTTTATTTCGTAGAACAGGACACAAAAGGAAACGAATTATTTCCTAACGCAGAGGTGTTAACTTTCCAAAGTTGTCATGCGCGTTCCTGAATGTCCCACGTTCCGCGAAGGCCGCACGGCTGAGCAACATGACAGTCATGTGACGTTGAATCATGTGGCGCAGTCACTTCCTACCTAGCGATTCTTCTCCAGACGCGCTTATCATGTCGTCCTGCTGAACACCCACCCACCGCTCGAGCATGTTTTTACCGAACCACGGCCGGCGTCGCCTACCCCACGGGGGCTTGCTTTGCTTGGTGGCGAGTGTGGGATGTTTGCTGGGCTTCTCCGGAGCGACGACGACTGCAACGGCGGATGGGAAGGAGAAGGAGGCAAGCCTTTGGTACCAGGACCTCTGCAGGTAAACACACCTCGACTCCAAACAAACAACACAACGGAGGCTTTCATTTCAGCCCGTGAAAAATAAAATCAATTCGAAATCGCCTCATCACACACACCAGCGTGTCAGTTGGCTCACGTGATCGCGCTCGATGGTGGTGGGTTAGCTAAAAGAGCGTGCTAGCAGCTGACGGGTCAACAACATGCACTGTACTGTACAATTTCTCCTCCCACTAGCATCGAGTACCTGCCAACGTGTTGCAAAGTGAGCAAATATTGACACGGCAACGAACTAACATTCCGTCGTATCGTTAAACGAAGACTTTTTGATGACGTTTAACTTTGGAGACAAGTAGATAACTGCATTCTACTTCCCCCAATTTAATTAACGTTCCACAAATCTCTGTGGCATGCTATGATAAATAGAAAAGCATTGAGTCTCAAGATTGATATGTGGCAGAAGGAAGGAACACGTCTTTATTCCATGACTGTCTGCCAATAACTGTGGCTAGATAACCGTCACAAAGATATATTGACATTACAAAGGGACAAACACATCACCCCACCCCTAACTGTAGGCCTGTTGGGTGAAAGGGCTGGTACTGAGGTCCGATTTTTCTGCCTTTGTCTCATAGCTACAAATGGGAGGCGATTGACCTGGACAACAAAATAAGCTACACGCTCAAGCTGTGCGACTCATCCCCGTCGACCCCCTGCGGTGATGGCACCGCTGTCTGCGCCCGCGACCTGACCAGCAATATTTACCAATCTGTCGGTGAGTCACTTGTGTACTTCTGTCCCGTCCTGTGTGTTTCTCCTAAGTCTGCCTCATTGAACAAAGTTACTGTGTTGATTGATTGCTTTATGGCTGTTCCATGACCGCCATGACCGGTTACAAGATGTTTTACAGCTATTTTAGTTGAGCAACAATAACCAATGTTAAAGAATAACCTGTGTGGCCGTGTCAGCCAAAAGCAAGCACAGTTATCTTGCTCGTGAAGGGAATATACGTCTATCTAACAGCGAAGTCTAATTTGTTGACATTTCAATCGTCCCGATGCCTTGAAATAGTTCATTAATAATTTCAGTGTAACATAAATGAAGTCGAAGTTGTCACTGAGGATCGGCTTTCTTTCGGTAGCTGCCAAGTCACAAGTGAGTGGTGGTGTTACCATAGCAGAACCTTTTCCACTGCTGTTTATTTATATCGACGTCAAACATGGCAACTGTGACAAATGATTTTCTCAAAGGGCGGAGGCTCAGCTGGGGTGAATATTTATTTTTCAAAGCATGCAGTGTTTTTCTAGACCCACTCAGAATCACATGCATCTTTTTTTTCCCTCGTCGTACAGGTGAGCTGACCCTGCGGAATCTGTCCAGAACCATCCTTGATTACAACAGTAAGGTTAAATGTGCAGGAAATGACAACTTCATCCAAACCACCATCGGCTTCCAGTGTGGCAAAACCATGGTGAGCTCAGACAAGCATCGGCTGACACAGAATTCGATATGCTCAGACAGGAGCTGCGTAGTGGCGGTGCCCACGGGATCTCAGGTCCAATTTTAATGACATTTCAAATAGACAAACATTCCCACTGACACACTCCAACGTCTTGACACAAAACAAATATTATAATATAACGTTTACAGCGAGGCTACATCTGGCTTAAATTGTTCTGAAGCCTGGCTGCAATGAGAGTCAACAATTGCAACAGCGGCAACCACACTTTTGGCGCTCGCTTTTGTGAGAGTCTGCGGCTCAACGGAGTCCCTCACTTCCTGTCACCTCCTGCCAAACAAACCTACGTCACCCTCTCTTGTCATGCTTGCAGAAGTAGATGGTCTGTCACGGTGCTTTGTAACAGCATAAGACTGATAAATGCGATTAAAAACATTAACAAGAAGCAGCTGACTAGGAAGGAAAAATATAGAAAGAAAGTGTTGTACTGCTGAGGAAAATGTGATTTTTTTTTTTTTTTTTTTTTTATTTATAATATTCGGTTTTACATTAGGCTGGGTTCATTTTTGGTCAGTCACCACATGTTTGCATATTATCCAATTTGCACTTGTGTTAATTGTTGTGGCCCACAGGGTACTCCGGAATTTGTGGCCGTTTCTCAGTGTATGCATTACTTTGAGTGGAGGACCTACGTGGCCTGCAGCAGCGACAAATTCAAACCACACAAAGAGGTGCAAACACTTTTGATGAACCAAAAGATCTATAAATGATCAAATGTTGTCGGTAACCGAAATGTGCACGAGTGCGCAGGTGCCGTGCTTCGCCTTCGACTCCGACAGCAAGAAGCACGACCTCAACCCGCTCATCAAAGTGAGCGGCGGCGGCTACCTGGTCGACGACGGCGACGACAGCGTCGACTTCTACGTCAACATCTGCCGCAGCCTCAGTTAGTCGCCCGCAATGTCGGAATAGAGTTGCGTTCAGAACTAAAGCAGTGCGAACAACTTTCTGGTAACTGGGTCACATCTGTGTCCACCGACTTCATCTCTATTTCTTGGTTTAGGTCTCAAAAGCATACATTGCACTGCTGTTATTCCGAACACAACTGTATCTTGAGGTTCTCTCATATGAAGTGACATGTTCCTTCGCTTTGTCAGGTGGCGGAGAAACACATTGTCCGGAAGGTTCTGCCGCCTGCCTGGTTACCAAGAACGTGGCCTACAACATGGGCTCCCCCGCCAAGCCCTTAGAGCTCCTCTCAAACGACAGGTAGCCTCGAGGTCCACGTGAGATTGCAAAATCTTACTTAAAGCAAAGAAAAAACTACAAAAAAAAAAAATAATAATTCTCAAACACTCTTAAGACTGAGCCTGCAGTACAACCTGAGTGCCACCACGACTCCTCCGGTCTTCTGTAACGGACACTCTCCCGCCGTCACCATCACCTTCATCTGTCCATCAAGCCGACGTTCGGTAGGTCACACTCGTGTTCCCATTGGGCGTGAGCTGCGAATGACTCTGGTTCCGAATGCCCTTCTGCTCACAGGGCAGCACCCCTAAAATGACGGCGGAGGCCAACTGCCGCTACGAGGTGGAATGGGAGACCGAGTACGCCTGCCACAGGGATTATTTGGAAAGTGACACGTGCAAACTCAGCAGCCAGCAGCATGACATCTCGGTCGACTTGACCCCGCTCACCTTGACCTGTAAGTTAGCTACTCAAAATAATTAATCACATCGATTAAATGCCCTGCAAAGAAGACTTAACCCGTGTTTGCGTCTAGCTGCGGACCATCCCTACTATGCCCATTCCTCAAACAGCGATGGGACTGAAAGCTATATTTATTACCTGAACGTGTGCGGGAAAGTGCCATCGGACGAATGCAGCAGCCTGGGGGACTATGTTTCCTCCTGCCAAGTGAAGAAGACAGGCGATGGCAAAAAAGTGGCCGGCAGATACCAGAACCAGACACTGCGGTAATTTCTTTCATTAGCGCAGAAATTGCAATCTGTAAAAGAAAAATTTAAATTAATGAATATGCCTGCCACATCTTTCAGTTACTCAGATGGCGATCTGACACTTATCTACCCTGACGGTGCCAAGTGCTCCACCGGCTTCCAGAGGATGACCATCATCAACTTTGAGTGCAACAAGAACGCAAGTAAGAGGCGTCAGCCCGACGTCAGCCGCAGCAAGGTGGCCAAGTCTGATTTAGTGTTTGCTATTTTTTGCTTAGCCAATGGTGGTGTGGGGACCCCAGTGTTTGTCGGAGAGACAGACTGCACGTACTACTTCAACTGGCAGACCTCGTACGCCTGCGTCAAGGAGAAGGAGGATCTTCTGTGTCGGGTTGATGATGGCAGCAAGCATTATGATCTTTCGCCCCTCACTCGCTTGCCTGGTGAGTGTGGAAGATCCAATTCATGTTCCACCCCCTTGTAGAACATATCAGTGTCTATTTAACTTTTGTTTCAGGGTCAGAGTCGAACGGGAACTGGGAGGTGGTGGATCCAGAATCCTCTGAGTCAGACTTAAAGCGCTTCTACCTCAACGTTTGCCACAAAGTGGTCCAGGCGGGAGGAGCTACTGGCTGCCCGGAGAGTGCCGCCATTTGTGCAGAGGGTAAGAAGAGATACGGCGAGGTCACTTTGAATTGCCACATGTCCAGTGGCATTCATTTTAAGGTTGCGACTTTGCGTTTCAGACAAAGAGCAGAATATGATCAGCCTGGGAAGCTTCCTCTCGCCCCCCCGCAAGACTGAGAAGGGAAACGACATCCGACTGGTGTACACCGATGGAGACTTTTGCAGCAAAACCACGAGGATTCAAACCATCCTGACGCTCAAGTGCAAACCAGGTGATCATTTTATGCAATTTTAATCTAATCTGTAAAGCAAAATGGTGTCGGAATTATTGTTAGCAAGTTTTGGATCCCTCGCAGGAGATCTGGAGAGCGCGCCCGTCCTCCGCAGCGTCTCATCAGATCGCTGCATGTACGAGCTGGAGTGGTACACTGCGGCCGCGTGTGTCCTCTCCAAGACCCAAGGGGACAACTGCAAGGTGGAGGACCTGCAGGCCGGTATGTCGTTTGCGATACCGTCAAGAACTCTGTTTTGGTCTGAGGAACGTAAGCGAGCGGTTCTACTCCCCAGGCTTCTCCTTCGACTTGTCGCCGCTCACCAAGGCTAATGGCGGCTATTACAACTTGACCAACGACAACTACGACTACTACATAAACGTGTGCGGCCCGGTCACAGTCGCCACCTGTCCCGAAAAGGCCGGCGCGTGCCAGGTAGAAAAAAGGTACAGCAAACCACTGTTAACATCTACAAATGATCAAGTTATGTTTTCGTTTTCCTCGGCTCTCTATGTGACTATGGATGTTTTTTTTCCTGTCATTGTAGTAGTTGGAGTCTGGGCCAGGCCAACTCGCGGCTGTCCTACTACGACGGCCTGATCCAGTTGTCCTACAGCAACGGCTCGCAGTATAACAACCAGCAACACACGCTCCGATCAACTCTCATCTCCTTCCTATGTGACCCTGAAGTTGGTGCCGGAAAACCAGAATTCCAGGTGGACCTCCTGTCGCTTATTGGTTCTGTACAAATGTTTTGACTTTGAGCTCCTCTAATGTTCTTCACTGGGCACAGGTGGAAGATAAGTACACGTATAACTTTCACTGGTACACATCGTACGCGTGTCCCGAAAGACCTCACGAGTGTCTGGTGATTGACCCAAAAACTTTGGACCAGTATGACCTGTCCAGGTAGGACACTCAGTAAATATTTGATTTTGCTCACTGTATGGCGTTGATGCATACCCTAGTCCAGTGCTTCTCAATAATTCTCTGTGATGCCACCCCTAGGGAGAAGAAAACATTTCGCGCCCCCCCATGTTATTAACATTAAAGAAAACAAAATATAAATAAAAAAGAAAGATCAACTTACAATAAAGAATAACTATTAATAACATTGTTTTTTTAGTCTGTAACAGAACAGATTAAATTGATTGATTGATTGATTGATTGATTGATTGATTGATTGATTGATTGATTGATTGATTGATTGATTGATTGATTGATTGAAACCTTTATTGTCCCCTCTGGGGAAAATCAGTTGTCAAAACAGCTCATGACGTTTAAAAAGAGGAAGACAAACAGAAACAGAGTTCACAATGCAATAAGCTGGTAGTTTGCTAAAGTACATCATGTGCAGATAAAAAGTCCCAAGTCTCTAGCTCCAGGTCTCTCCATGCCTGCGGGCCTGGTTGTAGAGTCGGAGTGCAGCTGGAATAAACGACTGCCCAAATCTCTCTGTGCTCTGACGGGGGAGGACAAATCTGTCGCTGAATTTGCTCCTCATCCCAGTCAGCTCGATGTGCAGTGGATGGCAGGGATTGGCCAACATGGCCGCCAGTTTTTTCCCCATCCTCTGTTCAACCACCACCTCCAGGCTGTCCAACCCGGTCCCCACCACAGAGCTGGCCTTCTTCACCAGCTTGTTCAGCCTGGTAGCGTCCCTGGCACGTGCATCACTTTGCCTGAAATTAAAAATGAATTATAATTATTTAAACTATAAACATTCTTGACCAACTGCCATTTTATGCTGGAAAAAATACAATAAAATAATAATAAACATACATAATATTAAATTAAATAACAGCAATAAATAACATTTAATTCAAAGTAATCAGCAACATTAACTCAAGCACAATATATAAAACATTTTAACCTACAAAACAAAAATGAATAAAACAATTTTTGCTCAAAATGAGGCAGCATGACGGAGACCATATCCACGGCTGCAGGTAGTATTAGCTCTTCTGCAATGTGTGGTTTTTTTCTTGCACTGAACAATTTGGTACGCTGCTTTCTTTACAGGACTGTCTCAGAAAATTTGAATGTTGTGATAAAGTTCTTTATTTCCTGTAATGCAATTAAAAAAAACAAAAATGTCATACATTCTGGATTCATTACAAATCAACTGAAATATTGAAATCCTTTTATTATTTTATTATTGCTGAATATGGCATACAGTTTAAGAAAACTCAAATATCCTATCTCAAAATATTAGAATATTTCCTCAGACCAAGTAAAAAAAAAAAAAAAAGATTTATAACAGCAAAACAAAATCAAAAATGTCCATTAATGCACTCAGTACTTGGTTGGGAATACTTTTGCATAAATTACTGCAACCAATGCGGCGTGGTATGGAAGCAATCAGCCTGTGGCATTGCTGAGGTGATATGGATGCCCAGGATGCGTCAATAGCGGCCTTTAGCTCATTTGCATTGTTGGGTCTGGTGTCTTTCAGCTTCTTCTGCACAATACCCCACAAATTCTCTATGGGGTTCAGGTCAGGGGAATTGGCAGGCCAATCAAGGACAGTAATGCCATGGTCAGTACACCATTTACTGGTGGTTTTGGCACTGTGGGCAGGTGCCAGATCATGCTGGAAAATGAAATGTAGTGCTCTAAAATCTGCATTTACTCTGGACTTGAAACACAGTGGACCAACACCAGCAGCTGACATGGCTCCCCAAACCATCGCTGACTGTGGGAACTTCACACTGGATTTCAAGCAACTTGGATTTTGCTCCTCTCCAGCCTTTTTCCAGACTCTGGTGCCTTGACTTCCAAATGAAATGCGTACAAAATTTGCTTTCGTCTGAAAAGAGGACTTTGGACCACTCTGGAACTGTCCAGTGCTTTTCCATAGCCCAAGTCAGACACTTCTTCCGTTGTCTTGAGTTCAGAAGGGGCTTGACCATGGGAATAAGGCTATTGTAGCCCATTTCCCGGACATGTCTGAACAGTCGCTTTTGATACCTGGACTCCAGCTTCAGCCCACTGTATTTGAAGCTCCCCCAAATTCTGGAAGCGACTCTAATTCACAATGCTATTAAGGCTGCGGTCATCTCTCTTGGTTGTGCAGCGTTTCCTGCCACATATCCCCCTTCCAACAGACTTTTTGTGAATGTGCTTTGAAACTGCACTCTGTGAACAGCTTGCTCTTTGAGAAATTTCTTTTTGTGTCTTACCCTCCTGATGGAGGGTGTCAATGATGGTCCTCTGGACAGGAGTCAGATCAGCAGTCTTCCATACTTTGATTTACTGAACCAAGCTGCGTGTTTTTCAAGGCTCAGGAAACCCTTGCAGGTGTTTCGAGTTAATTAGACGATTCAAGTGATTAGTTGAATACCCTACTAGTATACTTTTTCAAGATATTCTAATATTTTGAGATAGGATATTTGAGTTTTCTTAAGCTGTATGCCATAATCAGCAATATTAAAATAATAAAAGGCTTGCAATATTTCAGTTGATTTGTAATGAATCCAGAATGTATGACATTTCTGTTTTTTTAATTACATTACAGAAATAAAGAACTTTATCACAATATTCAAATTTTCTGAGACAGTCCTGTATATGCTTACAGTGCTTGCTGATTGACTGAAGTAGCATTCACAAAGTGGGATGATTGTTGGCAATATTCAGCTCGTTTTCGCTGAAAACCCTCAAGCATCTTATCAGCGTGATTGGGGTGCAATGACTTTATAAGTGCCGCCTTAATTTATTTGGCTTCATACTGTCCGCTGCCAACATTGTAAGGCACAGTAAACACAACGGTCTTTCCTCGTCTCCCATCGTAGTCGCACTGAAGCCGAGCGCTACGTACGCTTTGTCATATTTCCTTGTCTTAGCTTTCGTGTGACTCTCAATTCTCTTATCTCCGTCTCTCTCCGCCGTTCTTTTCAACCCTGTTCAATATTTTTCCATGGTGCACTTTATATCGCCTGCTCTGTGCTGTGTGTGCGTATGTTCCGTGCGCTCTACACTGTAGAGCGACTACTCCTTGCGCGCACTCTTACAGTGATACCGCCACTCCCACCTACTGCAGTGGATGTCTAATTACCCTTTAATCTAGTACAGCCAAAAGAAAAGCATGTTCCCTGGTGTCCCCCAAACCCCCCCCCCCTGGTATCGCACCACGCGCCCCACTATTTGAGAAGCACTGCCCTAGTCCGACATCTTCGTCTTGTCTGCAGCTTGTCTTACCCCACGTCCGGCAGCAACTGGCAGGCCATGGACCTGTCCAACACCGGCAACCTGCGCAAGTACTACATCAACATCTGTCGGCCCATCAACGCCGTCATGGGCTGCGACCGCCACGCGTCCGTCTGCCAGATGAAGTACACAACCACGCAGGTTCGTAATTCTCGCTACCACTTTTTGCATAAGCTACGTTTCAAAAAAGTCAATTGTGTCTTATCCCTCCCACCCGTCCTTCAGGGCTTCCCACAAGAAGTGGTGTCCGTGAGTAACATGGGCATCTCCAAGCGCGGCCCCGTCATCGAAAGCCGCGACCGGCTGCTGCTGGAGTTCACGGACGGCAACCCCTGCGAGTCAGACGGCTTGAAACTGACGTACACCACCCGAATCCACCTGGTGTGCACCAGGGGAATGCTGGTCGGTGGAAACACTTTGGGTGGGCAAGGCCTAGCTCAACATTCTCCACGTCACTTTCTTATCGTTGCTGTTGGCCTCCATCTTCACACAGTCAATGGGTCCGCGATTCCTCATGTACCAGAACTGCACTGCCAACTTCATCTGGGATACCAGGGCAGCATGTGCCATCACCACGACCAAGAACAACGTAAGTCATTTTATCGAGGTTTTATTTAAAAGCGTAAATCGCTCAGCTTCATCTGTGCTCCAAATGTGCTTCCATCTCAGAGCTGTGCCGTGATAGATCCTGACACCGGCTTGGTGTTCAATCTGCAGCCGCTCGCTTCCAAGACTGGATACAAGACCAACGCCAATGGAAAAGACTTCTTAGTAAGATGGATGTTGAGATCAGCAGCAAGGATTAAGATTGCATTCAGAGCACAAAATAAGCAGACTAAGCTTTGTGTGTAAAATAATTCAATTCATTTTCACCATTAGAAGGTCACCACCTGGTTTGTCCTGCCTCGCAGGTGAACATCTGCTCAGACCTGGCGCAGTGCGGCGCGGGAATGGCGGGCTGTGAGCTGGAAGACGGGCATCCCATCAGCCCGGTGGGGGTGGAGAAAACCCTGCAGTACTCCACCGATGGCCTCCTCAAACTGACATACAAGGGACCCCGTGACGATTCTACAGGTTTGGAGAATGAACTGACCCCTCCTTTTCTTGAACTTGTTTTTGGTTTGAAACTCTGTTTTCTTTCCAGCAACGCGGGACACCTTCACCATTAACTTTGTGTGTGATCCAAACGCGCACCCTGGTTCATTGAAGCTGCTCCGCGAGGACTTGAACACCCTGCCCAGCCACGTGGTCCACGACGTCCTCTTTGAGTTTTCCACCGCGCTGGCCTGCGTCGCCGCGCCGGTGGACTGTCGCGTCATTGGTATTGGCAGGACGTCACAAGATTCGTCCGCCTCCTTAGGTGTAACGCGCGTTTTTGTGGGTTACAGATTCCCGCGGTAACGAGTACGACCTGAGTCATCTGGTTCGAGGCGGAGAGGACAGTCCCTGGGTTGCTATAGACACTGACGCGGTGAAGTCACGCAGCTTTTACATCAATGTCTGCAGACCTCTCCCCTCTCTGAATGACTGTCCTGGTCAGTGAGCGATGCCTCTCACTTAATTCAGCCCCATCAGTACTTGTACGGCGTTGGAGATTTATTAACCGTAAAATGCATCTATGTCCCCCTCCAGTGGGTCCATTAGGTGCTTGCGCCGTCAAGGATGGAGCCGGTTACAGCCTGGGTCTGGTCCAGGCTAGCCCGCAAGTGGCGGATGACGGCTCCATCAGCATCTTGTACCACAATGGGGACCTGTGCGACGCCACGTCTCGCTACTCCACACGCATCATCTTACTCTGTGACGACAGCCCAGTGAGTAATCTGTAACATTCTTACTTGGCAGGGCTCTGCGGCTGGGTGAGAGATGCTCAGTGTATGTCTGTTTGTATTTCCAGGGCTCCCCCATGTTTGACCGGCAGGACGTTTGCGAGTACGTCTTCATCTGGCGTACATCCGAAGCTTGTCCCATCAGGAAGTCCCAAGGTAGAGTCGCCACACTGAGGGATGCACCTGACTGCTAGAAGTGGTTTTACATGGCTGTTTGCCCGCCGGTCCCCTCAGGTAACGAGTGCCGCGTCAGCGACCCGAGAAGCGGATTCGAGTTTGACCTGAGCTCCCTGAAAGGCAAAGATTACCCGGTGAGGAGTGACAAGTACATCTACCACTTGTCCGTATGCGGCGGGCTGCAGAGGGGCGTCTGCACCAATAAAGAAACAGGCAGCGACGCTGTCTCCTCGTGCCAGGTGGACGGAAACAAACACAGGATAGCAGGTGGTAAACTGCAAAAAAAAACATCCCCAGTTTGTGCTCTGCCTGGAATTCTTTGTTGGTATGCGCTTGTGTGCATTACAGGAATGGCGAACCAGCTTCTGAGCTTCGTGGGGGATCAGCTGATCTTGAACTACACCAGCGGAGAGACGTGTCACAAAATCTACCAGCGATCCACAGAGATCTACTTCTCCTGCCACCCCGACATGCACCCTGTAAGCTTAACACCTAGATTGCCACTTTTCTATGCACTTTTTACATTTTATGAACTAACCTTGACAGAGGGCAAAAAGCTCCCAAGTTGTTGACTGCACTTCTCTCTTCTCCCACAAGGGTGTGCCAGAATTCATCAAGGAGACTCCTGAGTGCACCTATTTGTTCAATTGGCGCACGTCACTGGCATGCCTTCCTGTTAAAACAACCAGCTGCTCATACCAGTGAGCATGTTGTGTGTTGTGACTCATCTGAGAGTATCCCCAAAGTGAGAGTGAATGTTATGCATTGGGTAATTACGTTTGCTGTTCTTGTGACTAGTGATGGTGCGGGCCACTCATATGACCTCTCACCTCTGGCCATGGAGGCCCAAAACTGGGAGGCGGCGGCTTCGACGGACGACACCAGCAAGCGATTTTACATCAACATCTGCAGGTCGCTGGTGCCACAGGGAGGTGCGTCTGTTGACAGCAATGGCGTCCTGCTTGTCTATCACAGTATTTCCCAACATTTGAATTAAAAGACGCTCTTCTGGTTTTGCGGCAGGTTCTTGGAAGTGTCCCTCTGGCAGTGCAGCCTGCATGAAGGCCGGAGAGGAATACGTGAGTTTGGGTCAAGTGACGAGCGGCCTCACGTGGGACACCAACGTGCTGAAGTTGCAGTACAGCGGCGGCCAGGCCTGTCCCGACAGTGTCCGCAACAGGACCACCATCATACGCTTCAAGTGTGATAAAGACCAAGTCGTAAGTTACCGATGTCACGGTCATCTTTTATTTTTTTATTTTTTTTAAGCCACGTCGCAGTTTGTTTTTAAACATTTTTGTCCCCTCTCAGGACTCTCGTCCAAACCTCATTTCCGCCATCGAGGACTGTTTGTACACTTTCATGTGGTTCACGGCTGCTGCGTGCCCACTAAACAGCAGCCAGCATGACGGCTGCAGAGTTGCCAACCCAGCTACAGGTCTAATATTTTTAATTTATTTTTACAGTTCACCCACCTGTTGTATTGCATCGTAAAAAATACTTAATTTGACCCACCCCTGATATTGATTATTTATTTATTTATTATTCAACCTTTCCCTGAGGGCAGGTCATTTGTTCGACCTGAACAGCCTCAGACGGGATGGTGGTTACACGGTGTACGACCACAACGTGCCCAGCAGGATGTTCCGTGTCAACATCTGCGCAGACATGACGAACGCCGGCTGTAGCCCAGGAACCGGTATGTCACGATTTTCTTGACTTAAAATTCTGTCCTGGGAAGGTTGCATTTAAGTGTTGCGTTGTCCCAGCGGTGTGCATTAAAGACGTCTACACTGGGCTGAGCGGCGGCCAGACCAGCGGGAAGCTCTCGTACAAGGATCGCGTGGTGGAGCTGATGTACCAGGGAGGAAGTCCATGCGCCGCCGACCCCACCCTCAAGCACAGCACCATCATCCACTTTATCTGCCGGTATGATGTCCGGCCCCTTCAATGCCATCTGCTCGGAGCTGGAGCGCCAACATTAAAGTTATCTTGTGCGTTTCATAGACCGGCCAGTATGATCTCAACCCTTTCGGAACCCGTCCTCATTGACTCCAATGCAGAGACATGCACGCACTTGTTTGCCTTCCATACTCACCTGGTGTGCGAGCAGCCTGTGAGTATGTTAGTGTGTGTACGGTAGATAGTTAAGTTGAACAATTTGTGGAATTTATAGTTTATAGTCCCCAGATAAGATGACAGCCAAAACAAGTGTCTTTGTCTTCCTTCCAGGTCACATGTTCCGTCCAGAACGGCTCCACCACGATTGATCTGACTCCTCTGATTCACTTCACCGGATACTACACCGCCACAGGTTGGCTTGTGCGCGGACATGACTTTATCAAACAGCATCACTTCATCCACATTGATGTCCCTTTTTTCTTTGTGGTGTTCAGATGACGCGGTGGACGAAAGCGATGACTCTCCGGACTTTTACATCAACGTTTGTCAACCTCTGAACCCCATCCCCAGGGTCACTTGCCCACCTGGCGCCTCAGTCTGCATGGACCCAGACAATGGACCTCCAATTGTGAGTTACAAGAAGTTAATGTCCAAATCCAGAGTTTGACATTTATTTCCCTTTGCCTCTATGCAAGGACATTGGGCGCACGACGAACGGGCCTCAGTTAAGCGCCATGGGCGACGTTTCCATAACTTACTCCAGCTCCACCCAGTGTGTGTCAGATGTGGCGCAAAACTACACCTCCACCATCATCTTCACTTGCCAGAGAGGCGTAGACTTGGTCAGTACGCCATTTACTTCATCTCCTATTTTTTTTTCCTCCAAACTTTTGTCCTACTTTGAAAAATAAACTGGTCTACGTCTCTTCAGGGTTCCCCGCGCATGCTGAGGCTGCAGGGCTGCGTGTACGTTTTTGAGTGGGCAACCCCTGTCGTGTGTTCGGACGCCACCCACACCAGCGGATGCAAACTGATCGACACTCAGCTGCAGTACACCTTTGACTTGTCGACGTTGACAGGACAAGTGCTGGTGAATTCAAAGATGCTTAGGCACCGTGTATTTTTTTTTTTTTGTGCAGAATTTAAAACATCTTCCTAATACGTGAAATGTCTCCGTTTGTGCGATAGGTCCCGCTTGGCTCCTCTGACAACTACCTCATCAACGTGTGCAGCTCGGTGGCCGAGCCTGCTTGCAAGGGCGCTACCGTTTGCCGTGTTTCGGGCCCAAGCAAATTGGCGGCGTCATTCGGCATCAACAAGGCCATGACCATGGATTTCAAACACGAGGAGCAGGCTGTGCTCATGCAGTATGGTGGCGGGGATCCATGCCCGCCCAGTAAGTGGTGCCCCTTACCCTCACATCTTTATCTGATCATAACAAATGCCTACATGCAAATGATGTGTGTTGTAGGAACGCATGAAGGCGAGGCCTGCGTGTTCCCCTTCACGTTCATGAAGCGCTCGTATACAGGATGCACCACAGATGGCAGGACCGATGGCAGGAAGTGGTGCGCCACGACCGCCGATTATGACAAGGACAAAAACTGGGGCTTCTGCGAACCAGGTGAGGCAGCAAATTTCTCTCAGCATCCTGGAATCGGGTGCCCATGTCTGTCACAAACAAGATTTTTTGTCATCTCGAGTGTAAGAATCCAGGAAAACAGCTTTACTTATTTTAGCGCTTTAATTATTCGTTTTTTTTTTTTTATTAGCGACTGCCAAGCGCCAGTCGTCCATCCTGTTTACTTGCGACCCGTCCGCGGGCCACGGCTCCCCGCAACTGCTGTCGGAAACGGCGGGGTGCTCGGCTACCTTCCAGTGGCCAACGAGTGCCGTGTGCGCCTCACGGAAGATGGAGTGCAAGCTGGTCAGTCAGCATAAAACCTTCGATCTGCGAGCCCTCTCTTCCCTCACCAAGCCCTGGAAGTTCAACCACAACGGCGACACGTGAGTCAAAATTGCGAATGAAATGTTTTCTCATTGATGCGCATGTGACGTTCCCCATTTTCATATCTGCAGATATTTCTTCAACCTGTGTCAGGGGATTCATAAAGGACCTCCGGGTTGTGACGAGGACGCCACTGTGTGCCGGCACTCGGCGGACGGCACCACGCAGACGCTGGGTCGCGTCTACACTCAGAAAATGAGCTACAAGGGTGAGAAATTACAGCTGATTAGAATTTGCGCATTTTCTTAGTTAGGCGTGGAGAAAAGCAGTCATCTCTTTCCCCTCCCATAGGTGGCAAGATTTCCGTCAACTATTCGGCCAGTGATTCTTCCTGCGGTAATGGCGTGGCGGCAAAGACGGAGATCCGGCTGAGCTGCGGCACCACTGTCGGTCACCCGACCATCATCAAGTATGAACGCAGCTCGACACGTGACAAAATGGCCATAAAGGCACTGTGACTTGGGACAGTGACATTCATTTACTTTTCCAGTTGAGCAGCCAGTTAATAACAGAAGAGTGTTCGTCATTCAGGTTAAACTTTGGCTTCTTAAGACGCCATTATAAAAGTAACTCATAACTCATCTAAAAAGTATTTTTTAACTCCACCAAATTATCCAAAACGTAGCTATATTTTTGGGTGCAATCTCTATCAAAACTTACAATAGTTTGCGTGAAATCTCTCAGCATCGACAAGACGTCCTGCCTCTTTGTGATTGGCTGGGAGACCCGCTTGGCGTGTGCCGTCAAGCAACATGAGGTGGAGATGGTCAATGGCACCATTCAGAACCCAAACACGGGCGCCCGCCTCAGTCTTGGAGCGCTTTACTTCAGGTAGCCAAATTAAAGTTGCTCCTTCTTTTACCCTGCATGTTACTCACTCTTAGACATGTGTTTGTGTGTCTTCAGTCCCCATCAAGCCTCCGGAGACATCCGGGATAACGGGGACCACTACATTTACCACATCCAGTTGTCCGGGCTCACCAACAGCTCCCTGCCAACGTGCGTGGGCGCCAACATCTGCCAGGTCAAACTCAACGAACCCTACTGGCGGCGGATTGGCTCCTCCAGCACGGCCAAATATTGCATCAAAGGTATTTGACATGTTCACTCAAAATTGATTGAATGGATTTCTTTGTGGCATTGTTTATTTTAAAAGTAAAGTATGGCCCCTTGAGCACAAAAGGTTGGGCCACATCTGCTATACACTGCTGCGTTGAATATTTAGACATTTAACAGTTTGGCCCGTTGAAGGTTAATAAATCAACCTTTCATGCATCAACTTCGTCATAAAGCCTGAAACGAAGTCGGGCGCAGGGAATCATTGACTTTTATGATGTAATTTGTGAGGATACTGAAGGAACCCACTAATACAACATGCGTTTATATTCAAAAAGCCAAAATTATCCTTGAAGGTGAGGGGCAATACTTTCATTGACCATTCAGAGGTCTGAAGAAACTTAAATTAAGTTAAACTTGATTCACCCTACAGGTGGCAACCTGGATGTAACGGTGACCTCGGAATCGACGTGCGGGCGGGAAAGAACCAAAAAGGCGTCGTCCACCATCATGTTCCAATGCAACCCGACGGCCGGCGTGGGCATCCCCAAATTCATGCTGGAGACGGACGAGTGCCAGTACATGTTTGTGTGGCACACGGACGCCGTGTGTGGTCTCACGTGAGTGTAAAATCAAATTTGGTATTTGAATTGAACTTGCGTTTTAGACCACCTATGACGTTTGTCAATGTGTTCTGCAGGACTGTGGACACGCAGACGCAAGACGATGACAGCGACGGCCTTCCGGCTCTTTCCAGGCGGAGTCAGGTGGCGGCTGTTCTGCTGAGCCTCCTGATGGCGGGCTTGAGCGTTTGTCTACTTGCACTGTTGCTGCGTAAGCGAGAGAGAAGGTACGAAGACAAACTTTCTTGTCTGTGAAGTCATTATCATCTGAATTTAGTGTGGTGTGGCTGTTATGTAAATTAGCTGAATTGTGGTCTCTCAATTGGTCAAAACGTTTTGCTAATGTCCCTTTTAATTATTTTTTTTCTTTTGTCGACTTGCAGAGACATGGTGATTCAGAAGGTAGCTGGATGCTGCAGGAGAGGCAACCAAGTCTCCTATAAATATTCAAAGGTCATTGTTGTTTGTTTTGATTGTTAATTAATGTTTTTGGAAAACAAGAAAAAAAAGATTCCAACATATTGTTACTTATTATTTTTTTATTTTGGTTGACTTGTTCATCCATCTTGTTGCCTGCATGGCTTTTCAGGTGAACATGGATGAAGATGCGGGCGAAGACGAGATGGAGTGGCTGATGGAGGAACTGGAGACACCCACCACGGCATCCTCATCTTCGTCGTTCTCCTCCTCGCACCTGGGTCGCGGTAACCACAGCAACGGGCACATCAAGACCAAGCCGGTCAACACGGACGGCTTGCGCTCCTTCTCGTTGGATGAGCAGGAGGACGACAGCGAAGACGAGGTCCTTAGCGTCCCCGGAGTGCGGGTGGTCAAGTCGTCGTCCACCCATCGCAGTGTCTTCCTGCAGGTGAGCGGCATCACATAACATCTTGCCTTCACTCAAACCTTGCACAATAAAAAAAAATATTTCCTTGTGCTTTGGCAAGAGGCATGCTAGCAACATTTCTTGCTGATGCTTGCATTTTTTTTTTTTTACAAAACCAAGACACCTCGCCTTCGCTTGCTCTTTATCGGGATGTCAACATGCCTTGGCTCTCACTTTGGCAAGACGGCAACATATCTCGACTCCTTTCATATGCACTTCGGCCAGAGAGCGAGCAAACAGATGAGGCAACACGTCTTGCCTTCGCTTGTAGAAAATAACAAACAAAGCAAGACTTCCTCACCTTTGCTTGCACTTTTGTCAAGATAAACCCTCACGCGATGGTTCTTGTTTTTTGCGGCACCGGATCAGGAGGAGAGTGACGAGGACCTGGTGGGCCTCCTGGACGAGCCCGAGCGAAAGCAGAAGAGCGGCAAGGCTCACTCAGCGGCCGGCCGCCGCAATCACAACGCGGCACCGAAAGCCAAGCGGGAGGATGACGACAGCGATGAGGACCTCCTGCGGGTGTAACTCGCCCTCCGGAACTGCTCGCTCTCTCTCTCACTCAAGCTCTCTCTCAGTGAATGTCGCCATAGCTACGCATCTCAGCATTACTGACACTTCCTCCAGCCCCCTTTGCCGCCATTTTGTTATTTATTGATCGCTCCTTTATTTAAAGTGTTTCTCACCGTTGCTCTGGAAGCAATCAAGGCGAGTTGGTCCCTCGTGTCATCGGGTGCCACGTTTTGTCCAAAATGTTCTTTGTGATTGTCGCCGTGCCATTTCTGTAGCACTTTATCTTAAAGCGAGTGTTTCTTTGCAGATTGTTTAAGACGAAGGTCCACGTGGCAAGCAGCAAAGCTAATTGGTCGGCCGGCCGTCGAAACGAGAAACGAACTCTGGCCGAGTGGACATAGGCGGTGAAGGTCAGTTCTCGTGCGGTTTTAAAGGGAAAAGAAATGCTCGGGTGTTGCATTGTTTGCACTCACGGTAAACAGCCCCCTGAAAAGAGAGCGTAAGGCTTTTTTTTTTTTTTTTTTTTTTATAAAGATGAATTTTCTCACAATTTCACTGATTGTCCTCACATTTTCATACTCTACGGAGAGGTTCCTTTGTTTGTTTGAGATTTTATCATTATTTAAGTGTGATTCTGTAAACGAAAGTTTTGAAAGTGGCCATGTGAGTGTAATGTCTCGTCCAAGCCATATTTCAATGCCTGTTGTCGTTGCTTTGTTTTTGTTTTGTTTATTGCCTAGCCAAGTCGTCGTTTGGTAGGCAATTCAAATATCTATTTGCCACATATTGAAACTGCCAGCATAATAATCGAATTTTTGAGGGTTGACTTGAATCATCCATTGTTATGGATGCCGCTTTCAGACGGCCTTTTCTGAAAATTGCTGCAGGAAAAATAAACCTGTCCCTTGAAAATACATGAAGCCCTTTTGTCAAGCAGTATTTATTCAGGCTGTAACAATTCTGCATTATCGTCAAAGCTGTGAGGAAGTTTGGCTCGGTACGTAAATGTTTGGTACTGGTAAAGGCACCCCCACCCCCCCGGATTTGCACGTCCGCTACTTTTTCTGCGATTTTCAAAAGAGGGCAAAAAATGGTGCACTGGAGAAAAGCACAAGAAATTAGGTGCGATTATCATTGTCATCCTGCTTTTGTTGTCTTACCTCTGTGCTTGTTTTTTGCTATTTAAAAGAACCTCCATGTACTCATGTCTCTTTATTTGAATAAATACCTGTAGAATGATGTTTTAGTACATTTGTTTTAGTGATCTCTACTAAACTCTAAAGACCCTTTTATTCCAGGAAAAAAAAAACAGGTGATCATGTCTCATTTGACAAAAGAAATTACAAAATTACGAAACGCCTCACCTCATATAAATGGCCATCTTTTTACCAACCGGTATCTGTGTACATAAGTAACGTAAACTATTGACCTCATGTGACACCCTAAAGCGTGTCTGTAAACATGCTTTAACGCTTCGCCGCTCAGCCGGCTGAACTTTGCTCAGAACTGTCCACTTAAAAACCCAGCGGACCCGACCGCTCGCCACTTTGCGCCACAATGACTTCATTCGACGACATCTTGGAGGAAGTCGGCAAGTTTGGCCGCTGCCAGAAGCGCATCTTCGCCCTGCTTTGTCTAGTGTCCGTTCCTTGGGCTGGCGTCTATGTGGGCATCGTCTTCCAGGGTTTCACGCCCAACCACTGGTGCCGGGACGGTGCAGTGGAGCAGTGGAGGCAGTCGTGCGGCCGCAGCCCGGCTGAGGGTCGGCGAATGACGGCGCCTCTAGTCAACGCGTCGGGCGAGCCGCAGTACAGCAGCTGTGAGCAGTACGATGTGGACTGGAACGCCACGCTCACCTGCGAGACCACCCAAGTTGACCTGAGTGGGATGCCCACCAAGCTCTGCTCCAGCGGGTGGGAATACGACTACGAGGGGAGGCGGTCCTTCGTCACTGAGGTAGACCCGCTCTGGAGGAAAAATGCAAATACCGTATTGGCCCGAATATAAGTCGACCCTGATTATAAGACGACCCCCATCTTTTTCAAGACTCAAGTTTGAAAAAAGACTTTTTGAACACCAAATTTAATTTTTATACAGAAAATAATTACTGTACATCTGAAACAAATGATTATAACAATATATTTGAGCGAAAAAGCATGTTATTTTGCCTCATTCAAATCATGCAAAAACTATCACATCTTAATATCTGAACACTTAAATACTAAAGTGCAATCACATTGGTAAATGAATGGCATCTGGCTTTTCCATTTTCTGTTATCTCTTCTCTTATTTTCTTCTCTTTTCTTTATTACCGCTATTTTTTGTTTTTCTTCTTCGTGCTACCGCTATTTTTATTTTTTTCCAGTCTTATTTCAATGCAAAAAACACTCTTATATTCGGGCCAATACGGTATTTTACTCATTGACATTCTGAAAAAAAATATCTGTCTGCAGTTTGACCTGGTGTGTTCCGACGCCTGGCTGATGGACATGTTCCAGGCCATGCTCAACTTCGGCTTCCTGCTGGGAAGCATCGCCATCGGTTACCTGGCCGACAGGTGAGCCAGCGTCTGATGTTAACCCCTGCCCACCTGCTTGGCTTCCCGGTGACTCACCATTGTTTATTTTCTCCTCGCAGGTTCGGTAGGAAATTGAGCTTTGTGATTTCCAACGTGTTTAACGGCATGGCGGGCATTCTGGTGGCCTTGGCGCCCAACTACGTGTCCATGCTGATCTTCAGGGTGCTCTTTGGGTTTGGCGTGAAGGGTGGATGGATGGCAGGTTACGTGCTGAGTGGGTAGACCAAGATCGTGTGTATAGTTTGGCACGTCAATATCGATAGGATCGCAATCCAGCGCTATTTCCTTTCAGTCACAGAGATTGTGGGCGTGGAGTCGCGGCGCACAGTGGGCATTTTGTACCAGATGTTCTTCAGTGTGGGCCTGGTGGTGCTCCCCCTACTGGCCTACTACATCTCCGACTGGCGCTGGCTGCAGGTCGTCATCACCATTCCTTACTTCCTCTACATCTTCTACTACTGGTAAGGCGCAAAAAATGTTACTCAGAAGGTAGGATCTTAATGCAGATCGTTGTGTGTACTGTCAGGTTCATCCCGGAGTCTCCAAGATGGCTTCTATCACAAAACAAGAACTCCCAAGCCGTGACAGTCACTGAGGCAATGGCCAAGGAGAACAAAAGGACACTGAGCAAAAACATTGAGGTCTGCCTTCAGTGACCTCCTCCCGAAGTCCAAAACCAGCTTTGATCTCCTTCTGCTTTGTCGGCGCCGTAGACGCTGGCCGACGACAACGCCGCCACGTTGTCCACCGCCTCCCTGATTGACCTGGTCCGAACGCCCAACATGAGGAAGCACACCTTCATTCTCAGCTACAACTGGTCAGTTCCTACCAGGATTAAGATACATTTGGATTTCACAAAAGGCTCCCACATCAAATTTTGTGTTATGTTGTCGCAGGTTCACCAGCGCCGTGGTCTACCAGGGTCTGATCATGCGTCTGGGCATCATGGGAGGAAACGTCTACATCAGCTTCCTGATCTCCGCACTGATGGAATTCCCCGCTGCCTTCCTCATCCTCTTCACTATCGAGCGTGTGGGCCGCCGCCTCCCTTTCGCCGCCGCCAACGCTGTGGCTGGAGCCGCCTGCTTCATCGCCGTCTTCCTTCAGGACGGTGAGTAACGCCGTCTTCTGTTACACCAGGGAGGTTGGCTTAATGCTTGACTCCGTGCCGGCAGGTTGGTTGAAGACGGCGGTCACGTGCGTGGGCCGACTGGGCATCACCATGACGTTCGAGATGGTCGTTTTTGTCAACACGGAACTCTACCCGACTTTTGTCAGGTAAATAAACTCTCTACTCGCCAGGTCAAGTTTGAATAGGTCCTAACGGCATCCCCTGACTTTAGGAATCTGGGCGTGTCTGTGTGTTCCACGCTGTGCGACGTGGGTGGGATCGTGGCCCCGTTCTTGCTCTACCGGCTGGCCGTCATCTGGCTGGAGCTGCCACTCATCATCTTTGGTTGGCTCACCACGCTATCACGATGATTTGAGCTGGCTAGTCATAGCTCGTTGGAGTGGCTAACCTTCAGAATGTTTATTTTAGGCTTCTTAGCTTTCCTGGCTGGCGGTTTGGTCTTGATGCTTCCGGAAACCCGCGGTGTCCCGCTGCCCGACACCATTGACGATGTCGAACACCCAGAAAAGTGAGTCGCAGGACTGGAGTTTCTGGCTAAAGTTTGCTGGCTGAAGTTCCGAGTTCAATTAACTGGCTAAAGTTACTTATTCCCAGGCAAAGCTTCTAGTCCATGCTAGCTTGCTAATGCTAACTGTGTCGTGAACTTGATGTGTCATTTGCTCTTTTTAGGATGAAGTACAAAGCGGCGGAGCAGCAGTTGTCCAGCAAGCTACTCCACAACACCAACACCAACATTTCCACCAACCAAGAACCCGCAAGTGTCTGAAATCTTTTTCCGATTCCCTTATTTATTTATACTCCAAACTACTTTTGTTCATTTTTGATCACAAAACTCTTGCTGCATGCTGTGTGTGGTATCTAAACAAGTGAATGTTTGCGATCATGAGGGTCCTCTGAGTTAGCTTGACCACAGCCGCTTCATGCAATAAATCAGAAAGACAACTCTTGGTGTATCCCCAGTGTTTATTCCAGTCATACTTTGCGTCCCTTTACGATTTAATCTCTTATTTCCCAGTCCACTTCAGTTGGCTTTGATGGTTCGATCGATCCAGTCCACAAATTTGGAAACCCGTGCGTAAACGCCGGGCTTCATGGCGTTGGCACAGCCCAAACCCCAAGAAGTGACACCCTGCAGGATGAACTTGTTTTGTGCATTACACACGAGAGGACCCCCGCTGTCGCCCTGCCAGTGTCGAAATTTGGAAGAGGATGTGATACAATGCAAGTGTTGACTTTCAAAGGAACTTCAACGGCGAAGAGATTCAAGGTTACCTGGCAACTGTCGGTGCCGCCGTCGATGTTCCCGGCGCACATCTCGTGATCTTTCACTCGGCCGTTGAGGTACGATGGACGATTGCAGATCTTGTTCTCGATGACCGGGAAGCCCGTTTCTTTTAGGATGCCCTCGCCGCCCGTACCTAGTAACCATGGTAGTCACGAAAACAAAAAATGTCTTGAATATAGCTATACAAAAAAAATTATTCAAGAAAATACCCCAATCAAAATCAAGAAAACTAGTTGACCAACTGTGTGATCTGAAGTAACCATGGTAGTCACGAAAACAAAAAACGTCTTGAATACAGCTATACAAAAAAATTTATTCAAGAAAATACCCCAATCAAAATCAAGAAAACTGGTTGACCAACTGTGTGATCTGAAGCGCGTACCTTGAGTTTCTCCCCATCCGGTGACGTAGCATTCGGTTCCACTAGGAACAATGTAATCCTTGTCTGGCAAACAAGCGGGTAACACTTTGTCATTAATGACTGCAGGCCTGAAATAAAACGTCAACAAACATCACAAATACTTTTCATCACAAATTTCCAAAAGGAACTACAGCAAGACTGGCTCATGACTTGTCACCTTTCTAGTTTGAGCAGTGCGATGTCAGCATTGTTGGGTCCCAGCACCAACTTCTCCAGGCCCCTCTGCTGGGCAGAGGCCTCCAGGTTTTGCTCCCTGTGTGAGCCCAGAACAACCATGTAGGCCGACGGTCGCTTGGACCTGCAAGAGGAAGACGCCACAGTTAGCCAGCTAGTTAGCGATTTGTGACATGTCTACTGCGAGTATGTCAGACCTCTCCAGGCAGTGAGCGGCCGTTAGCACCCACTGAGGGTGGATCAGAGTTCCCCCGCAGAAGTGGATTCCTGAACTGAAATAATTTGGAAAATTTCAATTAGCAATTAAGATGGCCAACTTCCGACCAAGCATGGCCGTCTAGTATCTGCCAGGATTTACTTGGTACGAAGGCTAATCTGCCAGGGCCACGAATGCGCTTTAGCCACGCAGCCACCCACGATGCGACCGTAGCAGCGCTTGGGTTTGGTGGCGGGTGTGCCGCACGTTACACCCGCTACAAAGGAAGGTGGTACTGTTAAAGAATGAAAAGTCCCAGCATGCCGGCGACTCGTGTCTGCGAGTGTTCACGTACCGCAGTCAGCAATCTGACAGTAATCCCATTTCTTGTTGCGGTCTGTTGTGTAGCACCAGGGTCCGTTTGCGTCATTGTCCGGGTTTCTGCAGCTCTAAAAACACCAGTGTCTCAATACTTTGGTCCACATTGTGTAACACAATGACAGGACTCGCATTTGCTTGAGAACCCAGATTAGGCTCAACTCACGTTGCCATCCAGGCCCTCGTGAGGGTGAGTTTCCGGTGTGAAACTATTGTGTAGGTGTGGCGTCTGAGCATTCCAAGCTTGGCAAGTCACACCCATGATGGTGATAGAAGTTGTACCCCGATAGGTGGCGCCATTCCCAACCTTGCAGTCTGGAGAAGAAAAAAGTCGATGTGACAACGGAATGTGTTAACAAACCCAAAGAAGGATTTTACCTTTCGGGCTCGTATCCTCGGTGGAGGGTTTTTCAGGTGTGCTGGGTTCGATGGCGGGCGTGCTTTCTTCAACGGGACTGCTGGAACATTTCTGCAAGTTGCAGTATTCCCAGCGTACGCTGGGATCGGTGGTGTAGCACCAGGGAGCTTGGTCTCCGTCTGGGTTCCTGCACAGGTTTCTCCTGAGGTCCCTGTTAGACAACAATGTCGGAACAAGGACTTGTGAAATGATCACGATAGCAAGTTTTTGGATGTAAGACTTGAGAGAGAGCGTCTTACGCTGTAGGGTACTGCTGTGGAGTCTTGGCATGCCTGTGTGGACTCATAGAGGACCAAGACTGACATTTTTTCCCACTGATAGTCTCTGAGGTCACTCCACGATAACTAGACCCATCGTCCTCGTAGCAGTCATCATCCTCTGTGGGAATGACTGGCTCATCTGCAACAGGAAGTTAACGTGAGCATGATTGAAGACACCCCCTTCCCACAAGAGTCAATCTGTCATCAAGAACCTGGTCCAGGTCCATCCCCACAAGTGGGCACCCTGCAGTACTCCCAGCGGGTGTCAGGGTCGGTGGTGTAGCACCACGGCTTCCTCTCGTTATCGGGGTTCCGGCAGAAGTTGTTGTCCAGACCTCTGTGGGGTAAGCAAAGAATATCAAAGTCCAAATCCCAAAAGAAGTTTTTGGATTGAAGCTGTACTACAGCAGGTGTGTTCAATAAAGGCCTCACTTGCAGGGGTAGTTTTCAGGTGAGCGGTTGTGCTTGTGAGGTGTCTGGCTGGACCAGCTCTGACATGTTTTGCCGGACTCGGTCACTGCAATGGTTCCCCGGTAAGCACTGCCCTCACCCGTAGCGCAGGTGGTCTCTGAGGCTATGGTGGGGGCTTCCGATGCTGGCGAAGATACAAGAGGTCTTCAAAGCATTCTTGAAGGTGACCCCCCGCCCATATGACTTACTGCAGCGAGGGATGGAGCAGAATTCCCATCTCTTGTTGAGGTTGGTCGTGAAGCACCATGGCTTGGGGTCTCCGTCTGGGTTCCTGCAGTAGTTCTCTTCCAGATACTTCTGCGGGAGCCTGGAGGTGGCACGGCAATGGTGTTAAATGGACATAGGAACTTGTTGATTTTGAAAGAGGCTGCGGGTGAGGGCTTCTCACGCATTGGGGTTGTATCCGTGATTGTGAGGCTCCTGCGAGTCCCAGCGCTGGCAGGCTACACCGCTCTCTGTGATGGAGACCTTACCTCGGTAGTTCTCACCATTGCAGTGGATGCAGTCCTCTGTTGAGACACAAGGGAGCAGTCATGAGTTATATTAAAAAAAAAAAAAAAAAAGATAAATAGTGGATTTGTCTGAAAGGAGTGAACTATTATTTTTAATTGGTGAAATCCTTGGTTAATCATAATAAACCAAATTTAGATATAGGTTTATTTTAATAAATTTAACCACATTGAAATTCATTTATTTAAATATTTTTTACTTTGAATTGTTTTATTTGTAATTCATTAAAATGAATTCACCAATTATTAAATATCTCATCATAAATAACCCCATAATTAACCCCGTTATGAATAAAATGAATTACATTCTAATTAACCAATTCTAGAAAAAAAAACACAATGACGCTCACACTTGGTGAGGTCTTACCTGTACAGCTTGCAACGTTGCAGTGCTCCCAGCGGGTTTCGGGGTCAGTGGTGTAACACCAGGGACCCCCTGCGTCTCTGTCTGGGTTTCTGCAGAAGTTGGACTCCAGATCTGCTTTGGGATTGGTCTCAGGCGTCAAACTGCAGCATCACGGATTGTTATGTATGCATAATATTGTAACTATTCATTGCTCATTTGTAATCTATAGAACATTGCTTCACCAGTTTTTATATAAACGATTAGTCTTGTGATCACGTCACCTCGCCACTTACTTGGGCCTGTGCGGGAATTTAGCGTCCCATCGTTGACATGTCTTTCCGGACTTTGTTCTGGACTTTGTTCCTCTGTAGTCATTTCCGATTCCGTTCACACACTCCAGTAGGTAATCTGCAAGACCACATTCAGCGGTTCTTAGAAGTTTACTCTCCAAAATGTCTGAGGTGACACTTTTTTGCAGAGGATAAAGAATATATGCCTGTATTACCGTATTGGCCCGAATATAAGATGGCCCCGATTATAAGACGACCCCCTCTTTTTCAAGACTCAAGTTTGAAAAAAGACTTTTTGAACACCAAATTTAATTTTTATACAGAAAATAATTACATCTGAAACAAATGATTATAACAACATATTCGAGAGAAAAAGCATGTTATTTTGCCTCATTCAAATCATGCAAAAACTGTCTATCACATCTTAATATCTGAACATTTAAATATTAAAACTAAAGTGCACATTTGTACATGAATGGCTTCTGGTTTTTGAAATGTAAATAAACCAATCTACTGTGATAAAACAACATTTCAATAACTGCATTAACCATTAAAGTGAAGTCTAACTGTAACTGTCGTCTTGAAACAAATCTGAATAAGGAAAAACATTGCAATAAAATAATGCAAACCGCTACTGCTATTATTGGGGAGCCTGAGGACTGTATAGGGCACAGATGTCAAACTCAAGGCCCGGGGGCCGGATACGGCCCACCACATCATTTTATGTGTCCTGCGAAGACAAATTGTGCATCAAATTTGTGTGTCATTACTAGAAAAAAATATTTGACCAGTTTTTACTCGTCTGATTTGAAAACGAGTTATTTGTCAGTTTGTTTTGTAGCTTTTACTGTATATAATATGAGATGCTCATACATTTATTTGGTTTGACAGTCATAATGGCCCTCCGAAAGAAGCTTTATAGCTACAATGCGGCCCGTGAAAAAAATGAGTTTGACACCCCTGGTATAGGGGGTTGGCTCGGATAGTTATGCTCTTTTCGCCCCCGGGTGTCGGTCAGAACACAGGAGGGAAGACGTGGTTCAGTTTTGATTGCTTTACTGAATTATTGGCAAAAAATAAAAATAAACAACCATAAATGAAATACACTCGGCAACACACCAAACATAAGTCATCGATTGAGACAACGAAATACATTTGCTGGCGACCATTAGTCGCCGTCCCGCTGCGTAACGGCCACTCGTATGACGCGAGGCAAACTCAAAGGAGCGCGCCGGAGCTGTCAATCAAACGGCGCGCACATGAAGCAAACCGCGATCGGACTGACGGCACAACAGTGGACAGTAATAACAATGAAATGTACATATATACTCACTTTGTGTCAAAGACGCATACGATCACAACAACATAGTCGATTATGAGCGCGCCGGAGCTGTCAATCAAACGGCGCGCACACGAAGCAAACCGCGATCGGACAATACGATCACAGCAACATACTCAGTCGATACCAGCAACCTTTAACTTACCGCTGCGCACAAGTGAAAATGGGTATAATGTCTAGACCCCGAATATAAGACGACCCCCACCTTTTCAGTCTGATTTCAATGTAAAAAAAAACTCGTCTTATATTCGGGCCAATACGGTATATCTATATAAATAAACTTGATGGTGTACATTAGCATTAAGCTAGTAATGTGTGGGTGGATGGATATATTGAAAAGCAAACTCGCCTTGTTTTTCATATAAGGCTGCGCTGGTTCTGCGCAGGACTGTCTCTGTTTTGGAGTTTGCCCCTGCTGTCCAACACTCTTGATCCTTGTCAACATACATGAAGGACCTGCGTGAAGATGTAAGAAATTTGAACACATTTCCAACATTGTGTGACCACATTCCTGGAATGTGTATGAGGACATTCTCTAAAATTCCTCAAATTTGAATAAAAAAATTCCCAGAATTTTTTGAAAATATTCCTTTTTTTTAAAAAAATTATTTATTTATTTATTCATTTATTTATTTTTTTATTTTTTTATTTTTTTAGGACGTGTGTGATAGTGAATTTGTGTCACCTGCAAGTGAAACTGGTCTCAGCATCACATTTAGCGGCGCACTCGTCCACCGTGTTGGTAGTATACAGTCGCTTGTTGATTGAGATTAGCCAGGCACCCCCGGTTTTGGCGTAGCCCCCAACGACATCGCTCCCGCTTACTGCAAACAAAACATGCAGCATTCAATGAAGAACCCCCACCCCCCCAAAAAAGGATAGGGAAATAATATATTTTAAAAGCACGTTTTATTGTTTTAAGAAGTGGTATAATTTAAAGAAAAGTGTAAAACTAAATCCCATTTTTAAAGGAAATGTTTCATGTTAAAAAATATTTATTTTAAAAAGCAGTTAAATTAAGCTTAAAACAGGAAAGAAAAATTAAAGAAAAAAAAAAACCCTCAAGATTTGGGGTAAAAACAAATTAAATTTTAATATTCAAATAAGCTTTAAAAACATAACTGAAATAGATTATTAATTTTGTCTATTTTGCATGAGTTCTTACCAGCAGTGTAGACAAGCACTGCCAGCAGGAAGGCTGCTTTGGATGTCTCCATGTGGTGAGTGAGGTCCTGATGCCAGCAAGCCAACGGCAAGATGCGCTCTCAGCTTCTTTTCTCATTCACTGAGCGCTGCTTAAAGAACCGCAGCGGTCAAATGGGACGCTAGTCAATCATTGGCCCACTGACAAGGACGCAGCCCTGGGTCAAAAACCTCTCAGCAGCACTGTGTGGATCTATAGCTGGGGTCGCTGGGTGACCTTTTGTGCTTCATACGAAAAGGGCCTTGTACTGTAAAATAGTTCCTTTGAATCATTTAAAATTTTGGGTGGGGTTTTGCTTCCCATCACTAAAGTAAAAAAATGACATTATGGAGAAGAATCTCCGAGGAGGGCAGAGAATGTTTGTGAACTTTGACTCCCGTCTTTGATTGTGTTTTATCACCCAGTTAATCAAGTTGCTTGACCTGAGTGACTTCATCACAAAACAGACAAATAAGACAGCCTAGGGAGCACAAAGTCTTGTGGGAATTAAAATGTGAAGAAAAGATTCATCTTGTCGGAGGCCAGCAGAGTTTGAACGCCATCATCCTGCCATCTTCATCCCGACACCGATCGATTGGCGGAGTTAATGTTCAGCGCCAAAGGGACCAACGTCCTCGTCCTCAAACATTTACATTAGGGCACCTATCAGCAGCCCACCAATCAAATCTTACGACACATGCTTGTCGTTTTTATCACTGCTCATGTACATGTTTGTGTTTACAGCAATAGCAGCCTGGGTTGAAAAAAAGTCAATTGTGAAAGCTGTTTATTTTTACTTTAAATAAATGAAAAAACGTTTGAAATGATTAATCTTGCTAAACTTTTTAATCTCACAAATACTTGATGTCTGAACACCTCATTCTTGTGTGAAATATATTTGCCCATTTAAATTGTGATTTTATTTTTAGTTTTTTATTCTTTTACTTCTAGAAAATGGTTTTTTTTTTAGATTAATTAATGAAATCTCTGTGGCGCAGATACATTTGGAGGTATCCTGAGCCGACATCAAGTTTTCAGCCTTGATTTTTCGGAGGATAAAAGAAAGCCTGGCAACGGTAATGGGACGCGGCCATCTTGGTGGTCAGCTGACACAAGTTCCGTGTCACGTGACCTCCACTTCCGCATTTAAAACATATGGACCGTGGACACTACTCGTTCCAGTATTCCTTTTGAACGGGGCGAGGTCAGATCAGAAAGCACATATAAGACATTGGACACATCGCTTGACTTTTTCTTCGATTATTTTCGCGATACCTCAGAATCGGTGAGTTCCTTTACGTCATATTCATATTTTGCTTCCTACAGTTACTGCAGAATACTAATATGCTTATAACTTGTTGCCATTAAATGGTGGCACTGATCCGAAATACAATATTATAAACAGTTTATGGTGCAAGAAATGAATACGTTTGTCTTTGTAAAAATGGAATTGTTAACAATAATTTATAGGTTGCAAGAGTAGCGATTTGTCCACCTGTTGGAAATTTTAAAACTACTGTTATGCTTAGTAGCATATATTTACATATTCTATAAATCAAATTAAAATGTGAGCAACTGGTAACCAAACACTTTATTTCATAGTGATGCATTGGACAGCGCTTGTGTTGGCATCAAGACTCCTTGTGGCCACTGTTGCCTTGGACAACGGCCTTATGCGGACCCCTCCTATGGGCTGGTTGGCTTGGGAACGCTTCCGCTGTAACATAGACTGTGAAAATGACCCCAAGAATTGCATCAGGCAAGTTGATGCCATTTGGAATTGTTCACCCAATTAATTCTAAAAGATTCCTAACGTGTGTGTTTCCGTCCAGTGAGAATCTGTTCACTGACATGGCCGACAGGCTGGCAGAAGATGGCTGGAGGGAGCTGGGCTATGTCTACGTCAACATCGACGACTGCTGGTCGTCCATGCAAAGAGACGAGCGGGGGCGGCTCCAGGCGGACCCGAAGAGGTACGCACATACGCAAACTCGAACCACACAGTAATCTTCTAGGTCAATAAATGTTTTACCGACGGTGTGCCAGTCATATGACGCCTAATAAAAAAACAAGAGTCAGCAGGTTTAGAATGTCAGCTCCTGTGCTACACTTCAGGTTCTCAGGAGGCATCCGCCGACTGTCCCGCTACATGCATGACCGGGGTCTCAAGTTAGGTATCTATGGTGATATGGGCACACACACGTGCGGGGGCTACCCAGGCACGCCTCTGGACAAGATTGAGGTGGATGCTCAGACCTTCGCTGAGTGGGAGGTTGATATGTTGAAGTTTGACGGTTGCTATTCAAACGCCAAGGAGCAGGAGCAAGGTAACGCACCTACAATAGATGCAAATCAACAGTGGCTTGCTTGTAGATCCCTTTTGATTCCGTTCTTCCCCTGGATAAGGCTATCCTCGCATGTCCAAGGCTCTAAACGCCACGGGCCGTCCTATTGGCTACTCCTGCAGCTGGCCTGCCTACCAAGGTGGTCTGCCACCTAAGGTATCATAATCGTCTTATCTACCAGTCACCGTCTTTGCACTTGTGTTAAAACTCTGAAATTTTTAGGTGAATTACGGTCTTTTGGCCAAGATCTGCAACGTGTGGCGTAACTACGACGACATCCAGGACTTGTGGGATAGCGTGCTGAACATTGTGGATTGGTTCTTTGACAACCAGGATGTGCTGATTGCTGCAGCCGGGCCCGGAAGGTGGAATGACCCCGATATGGTTTGTTCCGAGGATCTGATGCAAATGGAAATTGATGCAATATGAATTTGTCATGTACAGTACTTGCAAACTCCTCTGTCCTGACAGTTGATCATTGGTGACTTTGGCCTCAGCATGGAGCAGTCTCGGTCACAGATGGCTCTCTGGGCCATCATGGCCGCTCCTATCTTCATGTCCAATGACCTTCGCACCATCAGTAGTGGCGCCCGCAGCATCCTGCAGAACAAAATGGCCATCAGAATCAACCAAGACCCGCTGGGCCTTCAAGGTCGACGCATCCTGAAGGTGTAGTGCTAATTTTTCATCCACCTTTGCTGGATATCGTTGAGAATGTTTATCCCATCAGGAGAAGAGCGGGATTGAGGTGTTTTGGCGGCCGCTGTCAAACGATGCCAGTGCCCTAGTGTTCTTCAGTCGACGCAATGACATGCCGTACCGCTACCAAACATCCCTCGGCAAGTTGAACTACACTGCGGGCATCTACAAGGTCTGTATCCTTCTAAATCAGTGGTTCTTAACCTGGGTTGGATCGAACCCTCGGGGTTCGGTGAGTCGGTCTCAGGGGTTCGACAGAGCCCCCACTGAGGAGGTCCGAACAAACCTGTTTTATCGTGTAGCTTCTGATTTGCCAGTATGTAATTTGTTGGAGTTCATATTACCGTAATTTCCGGACTATAAGTCGCGCTTTTTTTCATAGTTTGGGTGGGGGGGGCGACTTATACTCAGGAGCGACTTATATATGTTTTATTTCACAAATTTTTACTTGAGCATTAAGACATCACTTACTTACAAGTATAGTTGACCACTTCCCATGTTATTTTTAGTATAGTTGATCACTTCACATGCTTTTATATCTTTATCTTGAACATATTCAAAACATAAAAAATAGAGAAAACATCAAATAAAGCAATTAACACTTTAAAGCACCATGTCCAAGTCCACTGTCTGCTGTATGTACACTTGCTCTATTTTTGCTCCTCTTATATTTATTATTATTATTTATTATTATTTGGCCCGTTCTCAGCTCTTTGTTTGTGTTTGTCACGTTAGCATACCTATCGTTTAGCCTGTTGTTGCTATTTAATGAATTGGAGTGACACCGATGGTTTTATAAACATGTTATTCATGTAATAGTTGTCCTTAATCACTCTATATGTTACGTCAGGCCCGTTCTCAGCTCTTTGTTTGTATTTGTCACGTTAGCATACCTATCGTTTAGCCTGTTGTTGCTATTGTTTAGCCTGTTGTTGCTCGTTCATGACTGTTTTTGGTGTGGGATTTTGTCGAATAAATTGCCCCCCAAAATGCGACTTATACTCCGGAGCGACTTATATATGTTTTTTTCACTTTTTGGGGCATTTTATGGCTGGTGCGACTTATACTCCGGAGCGACTTATAGTCCGGAAAATACGGTATGTTGGTTTTGTTCTTTGAACAAGGTGATGTTCATGCACAGCTCATTTTGTGCATTAGTAAAAAAACATCTATGTCTTGAATATAAAAAAAATAATTTTTCACTAACGAGGGGTTTGGTGAAGGCGCATATGAAACTAGTGGGGTTCGATACCTCCAACAAGGTTAAGAACCACTGTTCTAAATGAAACACATTATTTAAGCTGATCCGCATCATGTCTTTTTTTATCTCACCGTTTTAGGTGTATGACGTCTTCTCTGGGAAAACTGCGATGCTCAAAGATTCAAGTAGCTTCGTGGTGTCTGTGAACCCCACGGGTGTGGTCATGTGGTACGTCTCGGCCCCCACCAAACCGAACCCCCCCTCACGCCAGTTCTTTGGAAATGACCGACTCGGAGGACTCGCCCGGGGTGACCTTTCCAACGCCATCCCGCCCGTTTTTTTGTGAGCTTCCTGTTCCCCGAAGATTTTACTGACCAGATCGAACTGGAGGTGTATTTGGAAGACTAAAGTTCACTCAGGGCCAGAGTATTTATTTATTTTCTTTTTTAATAATTTTTCTTTTTAATAAAGAGAAATTTCTATGTGAACCACTTTGAAATCCACACACCTTATGTTCCCTTTCAAAGTGACAATCTATAAAGCATATAAATAACACTGCCTCGCTATAATAGATTTTGTTGTATGTCACAATTTGGAAATAAGGTTGCACTTCAACATCAGTGGTTGACGCATTATGAACTATTTGTTGTTTTAACTTAAGTAAATGTATATCAAAGACAACTTTGTTTCGCATATGTACTGTTTGTCGTCTGTACTGGTGCAAAACTGGGCGACACTGCCATCTTCTGGCCGGGAAGCGTAATTGCCGCTTTTCCGTTGTTGACAGCGTCCTAATTGGAGTTTGCGCACCAAACAATGCGGAACCGTTGTTCCAAACCATACGGAATAATCAATGCACCTGTTTCCGGAACAACCATGAAACTGACATGTCAGGGAATACAAACTGATAGAAGAAATGGAAAGAAATAGAAATATAATATTCAACAACTTATCTTCGACTCGAGTTTGGAGGTCAGTTTCTAATGGAAGGCTTGTTGAAAGCATAGTTTTGTGAAAACTGACGAAGCGCACCAACCGAAAGAATTCGAGGACGTGTTCGCAATTCATTCATGTGGATGCCAAAACCAAATTAAGGAGGCCAGCACATTATGACATACGGTCACAACCAAGTCACTTCGAGTGGCAAATTTGGTAAGAGCAAGTTTTGTCTCTCTTTTTAAAAGTCTTTGTAAAATGTTCTGTAATAATAGCCTTTTAACTGGAAGGCTTGTTTAGAAACTTGGCTTTGTGAAAACTGTGCAGAAAGGAGTCCAATGAAGCATACCAACGGATGTTGTGGTACAAGTAATGAACGCATCTTTATTCAATGACTGACTGCCAACAACTCAGACAAGCTATCATCAAAGCTACAGAGACAATGTGTCCGTGACCCTCATTCGTGTGGATGCCAGGAGGCCTGAACCAAGTAACTTCCAGCCTTACAATGGTAAGTCTCTCTTTTTTTTTCTTTGTATTGAAATGTGAAAAATTTGACGTGTCTGTGTCGAATAAGTCCATCCATCCATCCATCCATTTTCCGAACCGCTTAGTCCCCACGGGGGTCGCGGGCGTGCTGGAGCCTATCCCAGCCGTCATCGGGCAGTAGGCGGGGGACACCCTGAACTGGTTGCCAGCCAATCGCAGGGCACACAGAGACAGACAACCAATCTCACTTACACTCACACCTAGGGACAATTTGGAGTCTTCAATCGGCCTACCAAGCATGTTTTTGGAATGTGGGAGGAAACCGGAGTGCCCGGAGAAAACCCACGCGGGCCCGAGGAGAACATGCAAACTCCACACAGGGAGGGCCGGAGGTGGAATCGAACCCGCACCCTCCTAACTGTGAGGCGGACGTGCTACTCAGTGCGCCACCGAGCCGCCGTCGAATAAGTCATTAACTAAAATTAATTCTAACATAACTTATGTGATAACGATATGATCAATCACTACTTATTGATTACAAAGCCTTTAATTAATTAGATTACTCTTTGTAATCGAGTCCCACCCCACTTTAGTTTCTTTCCATCACTGGGCAGTATGCAAATGAAAATGTCAGGTCACATCTGACGTCTCACATATTGTGTTCTGCTGATGCGTCTGAATGTGACCGAATGCGGATGGCAACGTGGGAAAGCTGCGAGGACAGATTTTACTGAAAAGAGCGGGCACAGTCAAGAGTCTTTTCGTGGGTGCACACAAGGGGAGAAAACTGACGGAAGGGTACAAGGGAGGGATTTTTTTGTGTGGCGCTCCTGCAGAAGCTCACGTAGGCCCACAGCTGCGGTGGAAGGCACTCTCCAATGGTTGTGCGCCACTCGTGGTCTGATTCGATTAAGTAGCACCCCACCTCCCCTGATTTCCCCTTGCCGGGTCACTGCCAATCTGACTTTGATGAAGCCCCAGACAGGCTTTTGCTTACAATATTAACATGACCTCACCAGAGTTCAAGCCTAATTTTGCCGTGTTTGGTCTAATTTATAAGAAGGTACATGACAAAGAGTGATTCGTTTAGCTATAAGGCAGCAAAAATAATTACTGACTGGAAAGATTTTTCTCAGTTAGTTTCATATAGTTTAATCAATGAAGGCATTCAGTAAATTGAATTATTATTTTGATATGAGAATTAGAATTGTTGACAGTTAATATTTACTGGAAAACTAAATATTTTTTTAAGGTGGTACTTAGGGTAAAAAGTCCCAGACCTAGTGATTATTTAATCCTTGGACGTATAAATAGCACTACAAAATGGCTAACAGGCAGTATTTGTGTTTGGGCCCGTTTAGCTTTTTTCCGAATGAATCAATGCTTCCATTCAGCCGCTAGCAGGCGCTGTTGTAGAGCAGATGGGCGTGTAGGAGGAGCCTCGTTTGCTTTCCATTCTGCCGCAGCGAACGAGGCGAGCTGCACGTTGCCTGAGGCGTCGGGTTCGCGTGGCACCTGGCCAGGATGTTGCTTGCCAACTGGCAGCCGGCGAGGGTCACAGTCAAGACACTGTCTCTTCTGAGAGGGGGGGGGTGGGGGGGAGAGAGAGAGAGAGAGAGAGAGAGAGAGAGAGAGAGAGAGAGAGAGAGAGAGAGAGAGAGAGAGAGAGAGAGAGAGAGAGAGAGAGAGAGAGAGAGAGAGACATTGTCATTGTCATGATCTCACTGATTTATAACTCTGTTATGATAACAAGCAACTTGAACCATCTCAGTGTCATCAAAGAGACTTTGCCTATTTTTGTCTAATGCCACCATAGATTGGTGCCAGTGAGGAAATGTGTGCAGGAACCCTCATTTGAAACACCAACCATAGTTCAAAACCCAAAATAAAATCTACTAAAATGGGATTTTTGTGATGTCTTATCATGGAAATTCAGTTTTTGGATGATCAGCTATGCTTTGTGGGAGCTCGGACAGCATGACTAAGCGACAGTAAGTAATGAGCTAAAACTAAACCAAAAACGTAGTGCTCAGTGGAAACGGGACTAATATTTGCCAAGCTTTGGTGGTTTCTCCATGGCATCCATAGTCTGGAGCAACACATTAGCAACTTTCTGTACAACTGTTCTCCCATGTGTGTGGTCATTGTTGCGCAGAGGTTTTCCATGTCGGTAGCAGGAGCCTTTCTGGGCAGAGGCACAAAAACCATTCCACCGGCCGGAGCCTTGCACACGGCCAACTCGGCAGCGGGATTTGGCCTGAATCAACCCCATGGGGAATGCTTGGAAGGTTTCGGGGGAAGCAGGTGGACATCTTTGGTATCGAGTGTGATACCTTCACTAACTGGTGTCATTTGTTCCATTACCAAGCGCATGACTCAGTTTACTGTTTTATGAAATCACTTTCGCCCATTTAAATACAACTTACAATTATTTTGTTCTGCCTCCCATTTGTTGTGGTTGTAATCCCACAGCAGGCCACTAAATTTTCTTTTCATCAAAATCCTGTTTTCTCTGCTTTTTGTTCAGAAACCGTTTTTATACTGTATTGTCACACAACACAATATCATGTTGGACTTTCAATACATGAATGTTTTGGGTTAAGCCAAGGAATGAAATGAAGGCCTGATCCTGTGCCGAGTTGGCAAAAAGCCGTCATGTGACTGTGGCGGCCAATAAAAATAGAGAGACTTGATCGGTCAACAATGCCTCTCGCAACCTCTCATGTGGTCTTGCGAATATCTGCGTGCGAGATTTGTTGTGCTATTTTTTGCCCTGTCAGCATTTGGATGGCCTCTTTTGGACACAGCTGGATTTTTTTGCGTCTCCGTCACTTTGTTGGTACGTTTGACTGCCCGGCCATTTGCCTGTCAATCTGTCCCTCACTCGTCCGCCCTCACTCCCGTTGACCCCCCTAGGTGGCGTTAGAATTTCTAAAAAGTCAGCCGTGTAACACGATGCAATACAAGACAATGACAAAAATTGTCAGCCAAGCAGATGACCTCACTTGAGTCAATACAATGTGTACACTCCCTGGAAACAACTGCGATACAATTCTCACAGTGTTGGACGTTCTTTGCTGGCCTTAGCATGAGCAGAAGCACTGACCTACATTTACAACCTAAAAAATAGTTGTTCCATGGAACTGTTTCAATAATTATTCCCAACAGTCAATTCATTTCGTAGAATTTCTTTTGGCTACATAGCTTCCATTTACTGTCAGTAGATGTTCTTTTTTTTTTTTTTTGGTCCAATTACATTTCAACGTCTTTGTGTCTATGTGCACTTCTAACCTTCTTTACTGTATGCCTTTATTGATCAGAATTAAAAACCAAAATTATTATTCATTTGTATTTGGAGGAAACAGATTTTTCTTCAGATTCATACAACTTCAGGAATCAAGTACGCAAACACACACAGATCAAAGAGGACATGCAGAGCGACCTTCAGCCCAGTCGGCGTATATCTTGGTAGGCCGAGTCCGTCTAAACATTAACTCTGGGGACTTGGCTCTAATTGAGCAGCTCTGAGTAAGTTTGTGTGTGTGTGTGACTTGCGTTAAGGCCTTAGCATGATGGCACATGGCTCATAAAGTCCATTTGTGTCCAATGGCACCTGCAAACACACTTTTCTTTTTTTTTGCTCATTCACCGAGGGCTCAGAGTCTTGGAGCCGACGTGTGATCAGCTGCTGTTTCATTCCTGGGCGAGCACAGTTTAGGCTTTGTGTGTGGCGAAGGGAAAGCGCTGACGCAAAGGCGACGCTGTGCTGTGACGTTGGGGTGTGTGTGACTGTGGCCACGTACTCCTTCAGTGAGTCAGACGTTTGCTAAGTCGACCGCTTTTACTTTCCCCGGATAAGTCAAAGTACAACGGATCATTTATTATCAAGGATATTGTACTGTGGTACTCGTGTGTGTTGGATAAGATCACATTAGAACCACATCCGATTTTGTCAATGAAAATAACACCAAGTCGTTTCACGGTCTGTAATCCTCTTTCAGCGCCACAAGGTCATTTGAGTCTGGTTAGTGACCACTAGGGGGCAGTAAGGTGTTGCATGTCTGGACGTACTCCCAAACACAAATCTTGACCCGAGGCGCCTTTTGGAGATGTCATGGAGGCCCTGATTGACAGTGCATGTCAAGACAAACCAAGCATGAAATCAAAGCAAATGTCTGAAGACCTCTGAGACATGATTGGTTCTAAGTAGCAAGATCTGGAGTCGCGGAAGAAGTTTGGAACCACCAAGACTCTTCCTAGAACCAGCCAAGAGTTTTGGAATCATTGTACTGAGACATCCTGCTCCAGAGGGCTGAGACAGAACGACTCTTGGTACCGTGCACAGACGGCTATAAAATAATTGGCCGCAGGACAACTCTGGGAATGTCCTTGAGTGGTCCAGAATTCAATCCCATTGGACAAGATTTTAATCATGACTGTGCACCGATACTTCCCCTCGAACGTGATCATAGTCAAAATCAATACGGTGATGCGTATGTGTAAACCATCTCGGAATAGAATTTGGGCGGATGCTAGTTTTAGAAGACCCCCACCTTTTTCTCTCGCTCTCTCTCTCTCTCTCTCTCTCTCTCTCTCTCTCTCTCTCTCTCTCTCTCTCTCTCTCTCTCTCTCTCTCTCTCTCTCTCTCTCTCTCTCTCTCTCTCTCTCTCTCTCTCTCTTTCTCTTTCTCTTTCTCTTTCTCTTTCTCTTTCTCTTTCTCTCTCTCTTTCTCTTTCTCTTTCTCTCTCTCTCTCTCTCTCTCCAGTGAAGAATAAAAGCAGCGGTACTTCAAAAGATAGACAAAATGTTTCCTGGACCGCCGGCTGGCAAGTTTCCCTCTGTCAGTCAACAGACTTCGCAAGGTCTCATTACATGAGGACATGAATGGGACGTGGGGAAAAAAAGATGATGCAACTTGTGGCTAACAAAGGGGATTTTTTTTTTCATGTCTTGGCAATCTTGTCCAACGTCATAAAATAATTCCTGTGACAACCGTAGAGGGGAAAAAAACCCTAATAAAAGATGTAGTCATTCCTGAAATGTGGGGGTATTAAAAGCATATAAATTACTGAAAGGTGGCTAGCATTGCAACAAGAATCTTCATAGACATGCTGAGATGTTTGTGAGCCTGAAAAGCTTTTTTCTCTTTTGACTCCGAGCAGTGTACCAAAGCATAAATGAGCCTCCGGGGTTTTGTTCCGATACCTGCCTGTGGAAAATATGACTAACATTGCAGGGCTTGCTGTTAGCCAGTGTCAAATATTTACTTGGTCATTATAGCCACCTGTCTCACACATGCACACAAATTTGAGACTTAAGAGGACACTTGCCTGGCTTCCAACCATAGCCGCGTCATCAAAATATTTCCAAGGACTGAAATATAGCTTGATGAACAATATTGAGTGAAGTATCAAAATACAAAAATAAGATCTCCTGCTATCTCGGAGTAGGTCACTGAGTAGTGCCGGCCGAATGAACCACAAGTCTCAAATATTGACCAGTCAAATGTTGAAGCTACAATCTGAGTTTCTCCAAAGCATTTTATCATCTTGCATCATCCCTCAGTAGATGATGCAAGAATTCAACCCTACCGCTGTTACGTCACTGAGCGCCATTTGTTTCTTTCCAGGTTAAATACTAAAAGCCCTCCACAAACCGGAGCCAATCTGAAGTGGTCGCACGATGAAAGACCACCTCGCAATGATGACGACTACCACTAAACTTTACTGCCCGAGCCAACTGGTGGGTATTTTCGACGACACGGCAGAATGTAAATAAACACATACCATTTAGTCACGGCTCCAAAGCCAGCGAGCCTTCCCTGGCAACTGTGCTCCATCACTTTACAATGCTAGGTCGTAATTACCGGCAAACCGCAATGTACGTATATGCGGTCGCTATGTGCTTGGCCACGCTCGTAGGAAAAAGATGACGGAAGATGTGCACGGTTGCTGAGGAATCCCCCAACTCGCTCGCGATGAATGAAAAATGCCGATAGGTGAGAGCTAATGGGAGAGGTTAGGATATGGAACTCATCATAGACATGATTTTTATCATAACTTGGGACTTTTCATTTGAACAATTCTTTTTCCAGGTTAGATTGATTACAAAATGTTCAATGATTAATAAAAAATCGTGTTGTTATGTTCCGAAATGTCCCCAGCAATTTCCTTTGATCCAAGTGGTGGCAAGTCCCACTAACTTGAATTTATGTACAGTAGTTTCAAATGATAATTATGGAAATCTGGAGTTGTTAAAATATCTCTTCAAAAAACTTCCACAACTGCTATGCTTGTTTAAATCTCCTCTTAGATCTTTACAGTGTTCTTTGGACTTTTCCATTGTTTAGAGTATTGGTTAATCCAATGAGCGCTGTGCAAACATTAGTTTTTATGTTGGCAAAGAAAAACTAGCAGCTGCAGTTAATCATGTCCGCTAACAAGAAGCTAAACCAACTTGGCCTTGTCAAGTAAAAAGATGTTCTCGAGCATTCATCTCCAACATTTAGGTGAATGTAGTGATTTGATTGTTTAGGGAAAATAAACATCAGAATGTATATGAAGCACCACCTGTTTTCTACTTGTAACGGCAAATCACTGTGTTAAAATGTAAAACTATGTGGCTCTATTAAAGAGTTTTGTGGAGTACCGCCAGTATCTTCAGTGGGCCATTTCCGACAATGGATTCATTATCTTTAAATTCTGCTAACACAGTTGAAATGTCATAATTGCAGTAAATATTTACATGAAAATCATCTCTAGCTCATAAATATAAAGCAATCATATAAAAGCCAGTATACACGGCAGTAACTGAGTGTGCCGTCTTCTGCCAAGCTAGTAAATTGCAGGCGCTTGGTAACCTCAAAACGTCACGTCGGGACCGTCGTAAATGTGACAATGACCGACAAGTTGCTCGGCGCATATGCCCCCTAGCGTATCTTGCCGAGTTAGCAGAGGTCATTATCGCTTCCAAGAAACTTGGGCTGTGCCACTTTCTTCTGAAACCGGATCGTGGCCGTTGACATTATCTCTGGCAAGACGCGTTTATTGCTGGGGGAAGACGCCGGGGTTTTGAAGGAAAACCAGAGAGTCGAGACGCTTGCCTTAAGTCTGCCAACGGTCTTAAAATGCTACAAACACCTAGTAATGCTGTCGCAGGACTATTGTAATGTAATATAATAAAATTGACTGGAAATTTAACGTCAACCAGTAATCCAAATCTGTATAACATGACTACATTAACCCAATATAGTCATTTGTGTTTAGCTGGCAATTTCTTTTATACCAGCTGACATAAAATTTCAATCAGTTTAATTTTTATGGGATGAAATTGATCAATTCTTGTACTTTGTGAATAAAATCATAAATGTGATCAAAGCAGTCTGAAATTTAGCTACCTCGCGGGGAGCCTGAGCTGTCCGACCCACACCAAACATTCCGAGACAGGAGGACGCTCTTTGGGGAGGTTGTCGGCGAAATGACCCCAGAGAGCCTCTCGTTTGTAGTGCTCTGCGTCCGTTAAGCTGCCAATTGGGTTCACATGCCATTCCCGTGGAACCTCGAGGGGCTCGAGGGGATCCGGTGACAGCGGCACTCGGCCAGCTGATAGGCGAGGCTAAAAGGAGATCGCGATGCCTCGTGGGAGGTTTGACGGACGGTGGTGGTGGTGGGTGGGGGACATCGGACATGTCAATGAGTTTGAGTCCCTTGCGACTGAAGCCCCTTTTATGTGCCTTGGTGTGGAAAGAGTTAAGTGCAGCTCATTGGCCTTTTATCTCCTCTTGATTCCAAAGTGTTTATATACGTGCAAGGAGAGAAATCCCATTAGGTTCCTCGTGATTGTTGATAGGGAGCACACTTCCAGACATTCATTTAGATCTAAACTTCACATCAGACGTGAAATTACACAACCAATTAAATCTATTATTATTATTGTTGTTGTTGCTATTGTTTTTATTGTTATCCATCCAACCATTTTCTGAACCGCTTAGTCCCCACGGGGGTTTGGGTGTGCTGGAGCCTATCCCAGCCGTCAACGGGCAGTAGGCGGGGGACACATTATTATTGTTATTTTTTGTTGTTATTACATTTTTTCCCCAAAAGGTGGACATAGCACATGATTCACAAGCTAATTCCTTCCTGACACCTTCCATAAATTTGATGAATGATTTAGTCTTGGAAACCTGTATGCGTAGCTAGTGTGTGTGCGTGTGTCTTGTTATCTGTTTGTCCTTGAACTTCAGTTTGGCAGACAAACCAAAAGCCTGCAAATGGGACGAGTCAGGCTTTCTCCAAATCAGATTTGTAAGCCTCATTTTGCAGTGGTAAGAGTGGTAGTCGTGGAAAATATCTTTGCCCTGAATAGCATTCTGCGCCCCCTGCCATAACGACTTTTTACAAAAGGGGAACGCGCTATTGACCGCGCCAGGTTAGCATGAAGTACACTTCGTGATGTAAGCGCTTTCCCGATATTGCCACACACTTTGCACACAGTGTGAGCAAACAGTTGCGCATGGTTCTTCAGTGTGTGACGCGACACTTGACTTTGTGACACTGCCCTTGTACCTTTGCCATGGTTTGCGTCGTTTCGAGGGTGTGGAGGGGTCGGGTCGGGTCGGCTCCGGGGGTCTCAGTTTCCTCTTGGGATTTGTCTGCAGTTTGCCATCCACATAAATGAAAATCCTCCACTGTAGCACTGGAAAGAGATTAAATTTAATCTACTTAGTATAGTTTGAGATTATCGTCCTAATGTACAGACAATATACTGTGTGATCACAACATGACATTTCATGCGACCAGGTCATGCGTGATGCCCTAGAGAACACAAGATGGAAACTTGGTGACATTTTTGGAGTTACGAGAGAAAGGAAGCAAAAAGGTCAAGCGAGCATTGTTGTGTTTATTGTCAGCGGAATGTTGGTCAAAGTTAATTGTGTTCATTTGTAAGGGAAACCAAATGGCTTGTGGGAATCTAATCGCACGGGAGATAGCAGCGAGGACAAAATCAACTTTGATTTAAAAAGCGTAGAACTCGTCTGATGTGACCGTAACACCAGACAAAACACCGTCGAGTTAAACAAAACAAATCTGGTCAGTGTCACCTGGAAATGTGGAGGATAACCGACATATGATGCCATGGATCAATTTAATGCCTCCATAAAGCAGCCTGGGAAGAAGTTAAGATTTAGCTGTGTTTACGCTGAGAAGGGGTCTGTCGTATGGGACCAGGTGGGTCATTCAAATGGAAGTCAAGCAATGTGTTATTTGTTGTCAAATGCATAGAAAAGAGCAAAGCAGGCAAACATGAGAAGGTTTTTTTTAGTCCAAATGTGCAAGTAGGAAAGAAGAGGAGCGAGCATAATGATTTACACCATATACAAAAAACAAATTTAACACAGTGTCCAACGAAGGAACAAACAGTGATGATAATGTAAAAAAAAAAAAAACAACTCATTGTTTAACGAGGGAACAAACAGTGATCATTATATTGAAACTTCCGCCGCACATTCATCAACTCCGTTTTGAGAACAAATCGACTTGTGGCGCATCAGGAATTTGACACCGCCGCCAAAGATGTTTCGCCCCGAGCTCTTGTAGTTATTTATTTATATAATTTGAACAATGCCGCGCTTGTGGCTAATAAACGGAGACGGTGGCTACCAAGAGGGGAGATGAATAAATTCTTGCTCAATTGTAACTTTTATTTCACATTTCTGGACCCAATGCCAGCCACATGCATTTTATTTTTGTCACATTTGTATTCCAAGAAATCAATTCATTTGTCATGATGTGATTCATGGAATATTCCAATTTGTAGCAAAGGAGGAGGAGCCATTTGTTTGGAAATGGAGAAGGAATCCAATACGTACCCCACCTTTCACCTACTCAGTCGAAGCCCCGGAAATATCCAGTAGGATGTTTTTTTTTTATATTAAAATTGTGGAACAGAAAGTGCTCAACAATTTTGTGTGTGGGGGCTCAGTCGCAAACACAAAGCAAACTTTCTTCCCTTCTCCTTTCCCTGCTTAATCTCAACTAGTCTCTTTTCCCACCTGCTCACACTGATCCTTTTGTAAACTGATTTGGATCATTCCCCGTCGCCCTCCTCCACCTCATGACCCAATGGGGGCCTTTTCCCGTGTCACTGTCGGTCACAAACGCGGGTAAATATAGATTAAAGGCACACTACGTGTGAGCCAACACATATTATACCTGACCACGCCGCAGACACGCCTGTGGGCCGAGCACGGTGCCAAGTCGTGATTAGAGTCCTTTTATATCCACAGAGTGCGCTCATTTACCTGCCATGAAGCACGTTTACCGCCTCCAGTCTTGACTATTAGTCTCGCCAGTCGCTATGGTTTCTAGTGTTACGAGCTAAAAGGTCAAAAGGTCACGCTTGATAATATTGACGAGTCTCAATAAGACAACAAATAATTCTGAGCTCTCTTTCTGTATTAGCTAAATTATTAGTATTTTGTATTTGAATCGCATTTGGCAGCTCCCTTAATAAGAAACCCTCTTAGGTTAACATTTTAAATCTGCCAGACTGACACGAAACAAGCACAATTTAGCTAAGACAGGAGCTAGCTTGCACACTGCGCCCCGAGCTCCCGTTAAATCACCGATTAAATGTTTACCGCATTCTTTTGGGAGTTGTACTCTGAGACCAAGCGGGCCCCCAGAATTTACCGGGATTATATGGCGCGCTTTATATATGGAAGTATGCACGTAAAGCGAGGGCAGCTAATGCGGCCAGGAAGCAGTGGGGCAACAGGGCTTGGAGGGAACCGCTTTTAAAACAAACATGGCCAAAGATCGCTAAAGGTCCACTTAAAGCACTTTCAGGGGGCTTAGATTGGTGCCATGGGGCCCGCAGATCAGCTACTGCTAAAGTGTTACTGAGCAAGTTGCTAATCCTGCAGGGATAACTACTACTTAAAAAAAAAAAGAAAAAAAAAGAAAAAGGGCAAGCAACACCACAGTCTGAATACCTTCCATTTCTTTTTTTTTTTTTTGTCTTAATGTGATCATTGCTTTGTCTTTTTGGGATATACGTTTCATCTAGCAGCCAGTTGGCTAAAAAGCCTGCCGGTTTGTCGCACATTTGTTAACCCGCCATTATGGTTTTGTGCGAGCAATTTATTTAAAAAAAAAAAAAAAACGTTTTTGATGTTGACGTCAATTTATCCTTTTAGGGTGTTTTCACACCTGGACCCTTTTAAAAGAACCAAAGTCAGGCCTCTTTAAGTGGACCAAAAAGTGGACCAAAAGGAAACAAACTCAGTTCTTTTTGTGTTCACATTGTGATGTATTTCAAAGAGGACAGAGTTCTTCTTTTGTTTTTGCGCCTGCAGTCACGTGACCAATCTACGGCAAGAAAAGGAGGTTACAATACAGTGCAAAAAGGCGAAGTGAACTCAGTGCGCTTTGTGTTCACAAGGCACAGATTAGCTGAACCGTACCGTTGACTTTTTAGCGAACCGTAGTGGTCTCAGTACGGTTCGTTTTAAAGGGGTCTGAGTACGGTTAGCGTGTTCACATATGCACAAAAAATGCTGAGTCATCGATCTGAGTTCGTTTAGAGGGCTGAAAGGGACCAAGTGTGAAAACACCCTTATTATCAATGCTATATTTAAGCCTTAGAACCTTGTGAACCGCCCAAGGGAGGCTAGTTAAAGAGTAATGATTCTAAATTGCATTAATGACTCACACTTTTCACATGACCCGCTCATCCGATGTTCTTGCGTAAGACGTTCGACACAAGAGACCAGATGAATTGGCGCGTCATGAGCGACAGCTGCTCTCGCTGCAACGTCGCTCCTGGCGTGGACAATCCCTTATTCCCGTCTTGGCTTGGCACTTGGTAATCACGAGGGGGACAAGAGTACCGAAGTGTCTTCAATAGACACTCCCAAATCTCTTCTTAAGACTGTTAGCCATTCCGTCTTTTTTATTTATTAATTTAAAAAAAAAAATCATGATAGCATGACTTCAGTTAATGAGTCGATGGCGTTGTCACATATTTAAGTCTTAGGCATTGGAAGAAAATGAGAACACAACACAAGAACCTTTTCAGTATTTTATATAAAAACAATATAATTTGAAAATAAATAAGCTTTACTGTTTTACATGGACACATAAAAACAGGTTATTAGTGATGGAACAGCAACAACAACAAAAAAGGAGGAGGAGCTAATAAATCAGGTTTCTGAGACTGATGGTAGAGGTTGCTGTATTTTTTTGTATATATTTTTGTGTCGTTATTGGTGGTCTAGTGGTGTTGGTTAGCAGTATTTTATTCTGTAATTGCGTGTCGCACGACAAAGAAAACACACACGTCCTTACATACACACCTATACAAATGTTAAAAGACCAACACGCGCTTTGCGTACGTCCGCCTAATAATTCAGGTGTCCTCCTCGCTACAAAGGAAGCATTTAGGGAATGTTAGTAAATATCTGATCCTTTTTTTTGGTTGTTGTAATTTCATTTTAGTTATATATGTAAAAATATAATAAAATTAAAGCACAGAGAATCCATGCAAAAAATTGGACAGTGGTAGGGAGAGGTGGAACACAACACTGCATTTATAAATAGAGCGCATTAAATATGGGCAATAAAATGAATACTGAAAAATACTCTGACATTATAAATTATATAGAATGGACTATGACGGGATAATATTAGCTATATACAAGTTCAGAGAGGACGTGTAATCAAAGCACTACTGCATTAAATCCCCCTTTTCCTGGAAAAAAGGAACGAATAATTTATAAAGCACTTTTCTCAGTCTTTTTGTTTTTTTTGAAGCGAGGCACTGGTTTTCCCGATGGAATCAAACTACAGTAGAGTTTTCATTCAGTGGTTTTCTTTCACGCCAGCTATAATAGCACGTCGGCTTGCAGTATCCCTTTAAAGGCACTCGTGATCGTGTGCTGAAAATGTCCTCGGAGGAAAAAGCAGCCATCTTCTGGAAGAAGCAGTAAAAGCAGACATCCACGTGTGAATCCGTGCCAGAACGCTCCTCTTCCTCCTCATCATTGTCGTCTTGAATCTCCGAGCGATTTGCGTACCGGCACAGTAGACTCGCATCCAGTGAAGTCAGTTAGAAGGCGCTTCCGTCACATGATGCGTTTGTTTAGTTGATTATGAATTTTTTTTTTTTTTGTAGCAGCAAACAGTTGTGTAGTATGCTGGTCTCCATACTCACTCACTCACACACGCACACGCAACGCATACACATACTGTAGATATACCATGGGAGCCAACTGTCCGTCCTTCTCTGTCAGTCCAGAGCAGAATGCTTTCCACAGAAAACAATGTCAAAGTGCTGTGCTGCGAAATATCCGTTGCATTACGTTCTATTAATATAACGGAGTATTCCTTCATCTTTAATGTGCACGGCGCTTCTCCTCGCTCATCTTCTAGGCTTGTCACATCTGGACAAAAGGTAGGAATCAGATTTTTTTTACAAATCTTTAGCTTAGCAAAAAAATGGATCGGAAACTTGGCTTCAAGTTGCTCTCACCTGCAGGTCCTCTCGTTGAGCTCTAATTGGCGTTCTTTACAAAACTCGTCCGTGTGTTTGCAGGAGCAGCGGCAGGTTTGCGGATCCTGCACGAATAAATGCTTCCTCCTTTCAGAGCAGGGCTTGCAAATACTAGAGACAGACAGACAGATCCGGGGAAAGGAACAAGAGACAGATGAGGATTATCAAGAGTGCTGAATTACCGCAGCGAGAAAATGGTCACCCTCCCTCAGGTCATACGGCCCAGCTTGCCCTTCCAACCGTTTGCGTGGCATGTGACAGTCTGGCTTGTATTGCACACTGGCAAAAAACGCACGTGGGCCGCCTTCACGCCCCCTTGAAACCTTCATCTTTCATATGTCTTACGTTAGTGCGATATTCAGTGACCGAGCTTGTAACTCAATTCACTTGCATAGCAAATCAGTTTTCCCCCACGGAAATTAGTTCAATTGCCAGATAGCCGTTCCAATGTTTTATGTTATCCATCCATCCATCCATCCATTTTCTGAACCGCTTAGTCCCCACGGGGGTCGTGGGCGTGCTGGAGCCTATCCCAGCTGTCAACGGGCAGTAGGCGGGGGACACCCTGAACTGGTTGCCAGCCAATCGCAGGGCACACAGAGACAAACAACCATTCGCACTCACACTTGGGGACAATTTGGAGGGCAAGCATGTCTTTGGGATGTGGGAGGAAACCGGAGTGCCCGGGGAGAACATGCAAACTCCACACAGGGAGGGCCGGAGGTGGAATCGAACCTGCACCCTCCGAACTGTGAGGCGGACGTACTACCCAGTGCGCCACCGAGCCGCCTGTTTTATGTTATTAATGATGAAAAATATAAATAATAAATAAAACCTAATGTGAAGAGTCGAGAATCTGCTTTTTGCAGCGTGAGGACATTTTATTTTATTGTCAAAAAGATGGAAGGACTCAGCTACTCCATTGCTTCACATAGCAACGACAAACCAACAATTGCACTTGAGACACAAAATGGCGGCAGAATTGTTGCGAGACAAGCGCTTGCTCGGCGACTCAAAAGCAGTGTTTGATACACAATCGCTTTCGAGTACAAATTGCCCCTAGCAGAGTGGAAAGAAAGCAACAGATACCCATCACTCATATCTCGTGACATAACAAAAGTACCAGCATTGTGCGAGGGGGCACCTAAACAAAAGATGAAAAGCACATAATGGGCAACGGAGACAGAGACGAGACACAGCAAAGCGACACAGACTAAACACGCTGATTACGATCCCGCTGATAGTGGCGCGGCAACGACAACAGCCAACAGTCTATGCCAGGTATGGGCAAACTACGGCCCGCGGGCCACATCCGGCCCACGGGACCGTTTAATCCGGCCCGCCAACCCTAAATAAATTGTATTATTAAACTTTTTTTTTTTTCTCTCGGTCATTTTGCCTGCAATGACTGTGTTTCCCCAGTAGATGGGGAACCACTCGCCTGCGCATTTACTACCGGAAGCCGTGTCAGAAAGCTCGGTGCACACTCACAAGTACGTGTACGTACTCAGTAGTACGGAAATGGCGCACTCGCGCTCTATTTGTATCAGTGCCGAATTTAGAGCGTGGGCTGTGACGACAGCATTCTTGTAATTTGCGCGCCGAGCTTTCGGATACAGTTTTACGCTAAAGCCACCCACAAACCTTCCCCTGGAATCCTTCCATTAAAATGAGTCGCCCATGGAAAAGCAAGGTGGACACTGAGTGCCGAGTGTTTAAAAAGAGTGGCCAATTTGGCTCGACGTACGCGACGTGACGTTCGGCCACATGAACATCAACATCAACCCGTCACAGATCTAGGTAAACGGACCAACACCTCGGATCTCTCCTAAGAATTGCCACAACAAATTTTACTCCAGACTATGACACACTATCAAAAAAAGGGAGACCAACAACACTGTTCCCACTGAAAATGAAGGGGAGGCTTTCAAGTTTGTTGTAAAAAAAATGCATTTTGAATATGATCTGTACAAATAGCAGGGATTGAAACTAGCGACCATTCTCATTTTCAAACAATGCAGGATGCTCAAGGACATTGATGCACCACCTGTTTGTGACGAATCTTAACCTGTAAAGTTCTTAAGGCTTACTTTAAGGAAGTGTTTCCCGTTTCCTCACCTCTGTTACCAGATTTTCAGATACCCCTCACCGTGTTGCCGTTTTGATTACTTTATTTGGATGTATGCTTTCACCGATTTTTCGAGATGATATATTTGGTCAGAATGTTTGCCGTTTGATGTGATCTCATAAGATAAACATCTTTCATTAATCTGACCTGCAGGCACTGAAGTGATGGAGACTGTTATTCATAATAACAGTGTCGTATTTTATGAGAATCACTGATAGCAGTTTTTCAGTTTTTTTTTTTTTTAATGCTGTTAATAAATGCATTTGTTTTCAAAAAACTTTTTGGGAATATCCATGCTTTACTACCTACTAAAGGCCAAAACCTTTTATGCAATGACCTTTACAGGTCGTTTATATTACTTCACACAAACACTACATCCATCTGCTCCTGGTTCGGCCCCCCGGTCAAAATTTAGAACGCAATTCGGCCCGCAAGTAAAAAAGTTTGCCCACCCCTGGTCTATGCGTTTATTCCTGCTCGTCCGTTATCGCCCATCTGAAGTTGAGACCTTCCGAGGAAAATGTACCTTTTACTTTTCTTTCATGATTGTAGCAGTTGGGCGCGGCGTACGTTTGAGCCTTTACGACGATTGATTAGTCTTGATGGGTGAGATGGATTAAGTTAGCGGTTAGCAGCGTCTGACAATGTTAGCAAAACACGGAGAGGCGTGAGATGACGGGGTGCTAGCGTGACGGGCGCGTTAGCGACATGCTAATGGACGGGGTGGGACTGTAGTACATTAAAAAGAGCAAAGGAGCTCTTCCCAAGCCATCTTAATTACGAGAAGCACGACACTCAGGTGCAGGTAGGCGGAGAAGGCGGAGCTGACATACGAATCGCCAATTGTTATGTCTCGGTTTTTCTTTCGTTTTCGTTTTTGGCATTTAGCTGGGCCTCGCCGGGATTGTCTGCAAGAGAGAGCACAACAACGCAGAGAAAGAGAGTCTGAGAGAGTGGAGCGCCGCTTTACTTTAAAAAAAAAAAAAAAAAAAAATCGTCAAAGCGGCGATATTTATTTATAGGTTACGGTTGAACTGAATGTTTGAAAAGCACTGAAAAAGTACAGGCGTTATTTATCCCAGTAAAGCTATTTTGTTTTGTGGGAATTCGAATAAACGATGTCACTGGTCAAGACTTTGAAACGCGCGCAAAGAATGCAAGCTCCCGTCGGCTGTTTCCCACATCAATAATAGAACGTCGTGGACCTAAAATGTTCCGTGCAAAGATGAGCGTGCGAGCCATTTACTGTTTTGTTTTATAAAACAGTAAATAAATACATAAAACTCCCCACATTAATGAAAAATAATAATTTTCGTCCGGACCACATCAGTCAACTCAAGTCTTAACATTGTTATTGATTCAAAGCGCAACACAATGGGAACAAGCTCATAAAGGATTAGAGGCTTACAAAGGATGCACCTGGGGCTTTACATGTGCGCCTTTTGCTGACTGGGCATTTTACTCCCAAGCATGTAAAGACCCTTTAATGAAACTTCTGAGGAATTTGATTTTAACATGCAAGATTTTTGCCTCTGGGAATAGCCCACAATCAGGAGAAAAGACAAAAATGCAACAAACTAGCATCATTTGCATATCAGACCACAGCTATTTGTACACAGAGTCCAGCAACAACACAATCCTTGATTTTTGCTGCACCAAATGTGACTGTTAAACTGAACTAACACATTTGTTAGAATAATGTAATGATAATAGAAAATATTTAGCTTACAACTCGCTACCATCATTCCAAGATGATAAATATCCGTCAATACATTTCTTGGAAGGCTGCCTTTAAAGTCTAAAAGATTAAATTGTACAACATACCGCGATAGATTTATCATTCTGCTCCTAAATCTGTCCTTTGCCGTGTGTTTACATGAACGTTTTTCTTCCTTGGCAGAAAAATTTGTTATGACAAAGCCGATGGTCTTGTTTTGACTAATTACGAAATCCGGTATATTTTGGCACCCAGTGCTTAGCCGCTCCTCCCGACCTCTCACATTGATGACTTGAGTCACACTACTAAAAAACAAAACGAAAAGTTGAATGACCGCCAGTGCGTCGTCTTTGTCGACCGCAGGCCACCGCGGGACAACTCGTAAACAATCAAGAGGAGGTTAAAGAGGAGGCCCCTCGGCACTATACGATAACTGGCCTTGTCTAAAGCGCAAACAAATGCAACCGCCACCGATTTTTAACAAGCGCTCAGGGAGTCGTTTTAACGGGTTTTAGCGGCTTCTGGTGCCAGCGGAGCGACTTGAGCAAACGTCATAAAGCGAGGCGGCTCTTCAAAAAGACGCCGCTATCTATATCATAGCGAGTAGACATCTGAGTAGCGGGAGTTAAATGGATGTAAAGGAGGGCAAGAATGTAAATAGGAGATAGGGCCAGGCGGAGCAAAGGCATCAAGGTCAGGCGTGGTGAGGGCAACAAACTCGTTAAGAGTCACTTATTTACCGGAGGTGACGTAAGCCACCTGCACGGCTCATCAATGTAGGCTTTTGTTAATGGTAACAACAAGATGGATAACGCACCGAGAATCGATTAATCGTGTCTTGAAGCTTTTGAGGCGAAAGGGAATGCAGTACCTTGTAGCACCTTCAGAGGTGCTGCTGAGAGAGAACCGCAATAATTCTGCTCAATACCCCAATGGCATTTAAAACAGGAGTTCAGAACATTTAGAGCTTCTCCCATCCATTTGAAAATACAATTATTAATAATTACAGTTAAAGTTATATTTCAGTTTAAAATTCGCTTACTGTACAGTTTTTTTAAGGTTTGACAAGCCTGGAAGTCAACCAGCATTGACAAAATTACTGTACGGCTCGTGTTCCACTTTGTAGGCTGGAGGGACAACGAGTCAAAATGGCTGCCCCCGAAAGAGAGAGAGGCCGACTTTTGTTTGCCGCAACGAGATCGGATCTCTGTTGGCTATTGTTCAACTCAAGCATTAAGCTTCACAAGATGCTCTGTAGTACTCACTTTTCTCGCAGCTCTTTCACTTCTTTCTTTAACCTGAAAGCAGGCACACAACAAAATGTCTTATTAGATACATCTGCGCATGGTCAACCTCCCTAAACTTTGCCCAACTCGCTTTCACTTTTAAATGACCCCGACTTCACAAGTGACAGTGCACCGGGGGGGCTTGAGTGTTGTTTCACGGATGCGTACGCACACAATAGTAGTTCTGAGCGCCTCTTGCTGATAATGCTTTGTGGTGCAATTTCTCGCTGGGCAAAAGTATGAGGAAAGGTGCCGTTTCATTCTGCGGGGTCACACACTGCGCAGACATTTTGAAACTTTTTTTCGGGGGCAGAAATTGCATTTCATCACCAGGTTTTCATGAATGTTGTTCAAGTTGTTGGTCAAGCCAACTACGAGGTCTACGTGTTTGGCTAACTTCCTTATTGCCAGGCGACAAGTATGGTGGCCACGCTCAAGGGTAAAAGTAGAAATAAATAGCAATGGTGTGTTTAATGGCAACCTGTCCCAATACTTTTGTAATTGTAGCGGAGAGCGCTGTTTTGCTACCTTTACTGAACTAAGGCACATCGATTTTAAATAAAAAATAATCTCATGTCACCCCACCAAACAAAAATGCCGCAAAAACCTAGCACAGCTTAATTATGTTCTTTTTGCCATCTAGTGGAAAAGCTTTGAATTATTTCACGATACATCGCTAGCACAGATAGAGAGATCCATCATTTGTAGTACATAAGTTTCAAAGCATTGGAGGGAAATCGGATAATTTGACCGACTCAGAGGACAAGCCTCTCTGGAGGAGGTGAAAACATATCTCATAGCTGCTTGAAAACTCTGGAAAAGACTTCAATGGTTGGAAAGGAGACTTCTGACTGAATTGTTTCTTCGCCTTGGAAGATAACGAGACGGCAAAACCATACTTAACACCAAACGTGAAGAAGCAGAAGGAAACGCTGAGAATTTGGCCAGCAGCTGCACTAATGCGTCTGCGTGCAATGGAATGACGATAAGCCGGCGCACATGTCTACCGGGATATGCTTCAACCTGCAGCCAGCTTTTTTATCGCCAGCCAAGAGGAGGAAACAGACGATAAGAAGATAGAAATCTAGCAGACCTGTCAAAATTGTCTGAAGCAGGCGAAAGAGGATTTGACATTTCTTTTGGATGTTTCCCCCCCCCAAAGACATTCACATTTTTTGTGTGTGTCTGGATTGTTTCTTACCTACACTCGCACGCGCTGTGTTCCGTAAAACTCATGAAGATATCATTTTGTTGTCTTTGGGTTTTTATTCTTTTGATCTGTGAAGAAAAATACACAAGGGTTAGTTAGTCAGCGGAGAAAAGTTGCAAAAGCTACTTATGGTCATTTGTTGTTTAATCCAAAAGGATCCAAAACAGATCCAGAAACACGCTGGAGATACTTTATGGACTGTTGTCAACAAATTGTCGAGACGATAATTGCCTTGTTGAAAAACCACACGCAAAGCGGCTCGTCGTGCCAAGACTAAAATGATGATTCAAGTACAGTGATCTACAAAACTACCAGAGTCCGCTCCCTCTCCCACTCCCAAAAACAAAATGGCTCCCCAAAGGATAACCAGTGAGTGAGTTTTCCAACCTCCATGGTCACGTTATAGCTGGACGTGGGCATGCACTGCAGCGTCTCGTCATTGCAGCAGCCGGCGCAGCGCGTCAACACCACGCACGATGGGATGAAGATGTGCTCCACCTCCTCGGGGTACTCCTGCAGGATCTCCACCAGCAGCTCCCGAGGCTTACACAAGCTCTTGTTGTACACCTCCATTAAGGGGATCACTGTGGAAGGGAAATTGGCAAATTCAGTACTTTTAAAAACCTAGCTATGTACACCTGTTGCCGTTCATGCGATATAATTACGATCAATTCTTATGTTTTCAGTATATAAATATAGTGGACAGACTGTTTTGAGACATTTTGGTTTAGTGGTGTGCTGAGATTTTGTGTACAAAAACTTTGTACCTTAGCTTAATAGAAGTTAGGAAACACCGAGTGACTTCAAACAAAAGCATCAATAACAAACGCTATCAAGCTTTTATCAGGGCTGTTGAACGTCTCGTTTTAATAAACGCCAAATCGCAGTTACAATGACCGCCATAAAAATGAAGAATAATTATTACATAATTGCCCGATGCGTTTTGGATAATCACCTGGCACACGACTGGTTATTACCAGGTTGCCGCGTCTCAGTATTTACATACAGACAAAATTATTGAGACAGGTAGCTGTTAAACTTTCGGAAAGCAAAACTGTGGACTTCCCGGATGGTTATAACAGCTTCCACTCTTGTGGGAAGGCTGGATGGGGATTTTGGACTGCGTGTTGTGGGAATGATTCAGAATTTCATGTTCAACCTGAAAGACGGCCTACTGGCTCTGCTCGTCTGAAGTGCGGAAACTCATCCAAGTAGACAAAAAAAAAAAGATAGGCAGCTTACGGGTGTAATCAGTGGCCATTGCAGTCACACCAATTAATGAATGACTTGAGTAAGAGGTTCACATCAACACTTTTGCCCATATGTAAATCTATCAACGGCAGACCGAACGCTCAGCTCGTCCCGAGACACACATTTTGGACTTGCAGCATCCAAGCTATCAATTTGAGAACAAGTGAGCGGAAAACAAGCTTCGAGACCGCCAATACAAACACGACGCCGATGCCTGACGAATAACTAGAAGCCCCCCCCCAACTGACTCTTCCAAAATCGGATTGAGCAATGCTGGGATTGTGAAAGGGGGGCGGGGGTTGGGGGGAGGATGACATTACATTCCTTTCTATAAAAGTGAGTCTGGTGACTGTAAGATTTCCCTCCGCCTAACCTCAGACATGAAAAAAATGTGGGGGAAAAAAAAAACCGTTCAAATGTCAAGTCAAATGTTGGCCACCGGGGGGCGAGAGTGTGCCTGTACTGTGTCAAGGTGAGACATCACATCTAGGCCTCTCTCTCACACACACACACACGCACGCACGCACGCACACACACACACATACACATCCTCTCATACAAACACATGAACTCTCACACACGCACACACTCACACTCTCACACACGCACACACTCACATTCGCTCACTTGATACACTGGCACAATCACTCGCGTGCACTATCACACACTTTCACAAACTCTCAGTCTTGCTCTCTCTCATTCACAGTCTCACACATTCCCCCAAAACACGCATTGACATTTCCCAGCCTGTCCTATAGGACACCTACCGTCATGTGGACCTCTTTGCGTTTCCCTCGGTAATTGGGCACTCTGCAAAAAAAATAAAAATAAAATAAATGGTAGCAAAAGTGAGTTGTGCAAGGCCCTATTGCATAACATCTATTCACATTTGGTGGTTGAACCCCTTAAAGAGCAAAAAAAAAAAAAAAAAAATTGAAATTGATGTATTACAGTAGTAAATCTAATCTTTGGACAGTAATGATTGACACAGCACATAAGGGCAATGTGACCTCATCTTGGCACTGAACGTGGCAAATGTTTTACAACCCCGTGTGCGCGACAGTTGCGTTGATTTCGTAACCTTTATGGACTTCTGGCTGCATTTGTTCCCATTAAAAGCTGGTAAGAATGTCAACCAGCCACCTCACCATCACCCCCTTTCACTGCTTTGCTGCATGTGTGTGCATGTGCATGCGCGTGTGTCTGTGCAGTGGCACCACACAAAAGGATTACTGGCAAGTTTCCATGAGTTTGCAATACCTCGGCTCATGTTGCGTGAGACGGCACCATTCAACCCCAATTGGACTTAATGAAAAAAAAAAAAAATCATTCCTGTTGAGGGGATGTAGAGCCCGCCCCTTCCGGGTGGTGTGAGACAGGGAGAGAGTAGGGGTCTGGCTGGGAGAGCCCCCCCCTTAAATAACCACCCACCAACCCACTCACTCAAAACATTGGGAAGAGTGTCAAGCTAGGCAAGGGCAGGATGCCCCTTTTCAATTTTGGGGTGCGGATGTGGTTAAAGGGCCTTAATTATATCACATGGTCATTTTTATTTTAAAAGAAGTGTTCTTATCGTATAGAATTTTTTTTCCCCATTTTCTGTCTTTGATTGAATGTCTCACACTTCTGACCTATGACCAGCCAGTACAGCTGACAAAGTTCATTGAGTTCAGACTTTTTTTTTCTACCCGAAGTAATTTTCAAAAATGTTAAAACTTTAAGAAATTATTTCATTTAAAAAAATATATATCTCAAATTTCAGTGACTATTAAACGAGGCTTCATATAAAATATTTATTTTACATTGTAATAATACATACATACATAGAAAAACGATTTAATTGACAACTCCTGAATTATATTAGGTGGGAAAAAGGGACATGTGACAAATGAAAATAAATATCACTATGTCAAAAATGAAATGAGAGAGCAGCATAGGTTGCTACTTTTACATTTATTGTATATTTTTGTTTAACTTAATAAAAATTATATCCCTAAACATAAATGATAATATATTAAAAGTCCCTAAATGATTCAGAAGCAAAGCTTCATATGTTGGCAATTTGTTAAAGGGTCAACAATGACCCTGTGGGGCCAAGTGACGCGTTTCCTTTTTTCTTTTTCCCATTTTTTGACCCACAGTGTACTCACCTTGACAGCCGACAGCGTCAGAAATAATAGTGTCAAACTGTCAATAAAGTTCATGGTGTTGTCAAATCCAAATCCGGGCGAGGTGTTAGAATCCGCGGCGGTGCTGGTGGTGCGGTCGGTGGAGGGAGGAAGGCTTCACGACCATCAAGTTAGCATTTACAAGCAAGGCTGTTAAAACGGGGGTCCTGGTCGGTCCGTGGGTGCCGCGTCCATGTCGGTGGCGGCGCACAAATTAAAAAACAAACAAACAAAAAAAAAACCCTCTTTGCGCCCCAAACTCTTCTGTTGAGCGATCCTCAGGGGCGGGAGGAGGGGGGTCGGGGGCCACGGTAGAGTGTGTGTGTGTGTGTGTGTGTGTGTGTGTGTGTGTGTGTGTGTGTGTGTGGGTGGGTGGGGGGGGGGGGTGTAGGTTACTATCCACACATTACACACAAACACAGAGAGGCTCGATCAGGGACGTCTCACATGGTCCAGCGGCAGTGCGCTTTCCCGCAGTGACCGAGTGGCAACATTACGCACTGAATAATAATCCCATGCTTGTTGCGCCAGTGGCAGTCAGCCCGCCGTTCGCACCGCGCTCCCGTGCCTCCTTCGAGTCGAACCCAAGTGACGTGAGGAAGGCAGTCCGCGTCCGCTCCGATCTGACGTTTCCTTTTGCGCGCACCAAAGCGGAGTCAGATGATCATCCAGGAAACCGGGACGCGTCCAGCTCTTCAGCTCCAGCACTCCACAGTGCCTGTGCGTGCGTTTGTGTGGGTGAGTGTGTGTGAGTGCGAAGCGGGCCGGCCATGATTGGTGCACGCACGGTGGGGCGTGGCTTAATCAAATCTTGCGTTGAGTCCCTCATTGAGCTGCGACCCTTGGTACCTTAACTTGTTTAATTTGCTCCGTGCAAGCTTATCATCCATTACATTCCAGCCCTTACAGAATTAAAAAAATGATGGCATCCCTCAAGGCTCACTACTCGAGCATTTCAATTTTACACGCAGGGGTTGCTTCCCATCCTTAGAACTACAACCAGATTTTACACTAAGTTGAAAATAATATTATTGTTCTATCAATAAAGGCCAGGAGACATTCAGGACAGCTCGATCTTGGCAGGGGACTGAGGTCCCCGAGTGCCATTCTAATTATAAGTCTTGATTATAGCATTGCTATAACGATTAAGCTAATAATGCCCTTTTGAGCAGCACTGACAGTAACTTTGTTCATTGCTCGCCTGTGCGTGTGCGCGTATCGGCACGTAGTCCAGGCACAATGTCCGACACCCACATGATGAGTCTCGCTGCGACTTCCCCTTTTTTTTTTGGTGAATGGGGCTTCTCAACGATGGCCCGCTCAGAATGAGCCACCTGTCTTCTTTTTTTTCTTTTCTGGCAACAGCTGTAGGAGGAACCGTAAGAGGAGTTCCAAAGTGATGACAGATGATGAGCTGCATTTAAGTGTTAATCGTAGTTAAGGGCTGACGTGCGCATTGACACGCTTGAGATTTGATCCTATAAATACTTTTTTTTTTTTTTTTTTAATTCCCTGGTTACATAGCATCAAGAGTCTAATGGTCAAAAGTCCCATTGCAAATATAGTTTATTAAAACCAAACAGGACTACTGATTTGGCAGGTAGATTAACTTAACACAGCAGCACGGAGAGGCTAATATGTAACTCGACCATAAAAAAAACCCTTAATGTTCTCATGCACGTACTGAAAGCAGTGCTGCCAAGAAACCTACCTTGAAATGAAGAGAATATACAGTGGGGCAGCTCTCTGCTGGCCAAACTGGTTACTGCAGTTGTTATCATGAGGCCAATAGAGCAGTGACAGACTGGAGTGTGTGATGATGACACACCACGGTTGTCTGGCTTCGGGTATTCAAATGACTAGAATTCGAACGAAACTCATCAAACAATCTTGACATTAAGTTGAGCTTTGAGAGCAGCTGTGATTCTGCTTTCCCGAGATTTCCTGCAAAGCATTTGTGGCCTTTTTTCTGGAGGTAGCGTACACACTAGACAGATCGAGAAATAGTATGAAAAATCAAAACGTTACATAACAAGCATTAAATGCTTGTCTTTCAGCAGTGAGCCCGGAGAAACAATCATTGAGTTATTTCCAGATGAATACAACCCGCAAATTTATAGTCTTGATTTGGTCGGCTTGCAAATGTTAATATTTTTGCGCATGTGGGAGCATGTTTGTTGTTGTGTCTCTACTGTAAATTGCATCAGAGGCGCCACCAGATGAACAAAACGGCCGACCGACGAACCATCTTGAGCCAAATCCACATTCCTGCTTTCTTCCCGCTACGGCTACACCCATACCCCACCCTCACCCCACACCCAATCTTTGCCAAATCCTACTGCGGAGGTTCTGCAGAATAGTTGCAACTTTCTACTGATTGTGTCTTGGGATGGCTCGGGAGTCAAAGTTGTCTGCTTGCTGGGTGAGGTGCAGATGTAAAACGGTCTGTTGAGTCTGTTTACTGTCTGCCGAAGACAGCGCCTGAGTAAAAAGCCTTGTTTGTAGTCTTTGGAACACAAAGCACCTCGTTCCATTTTTGCGAACGTTCGCCAAAGCGCCACTCTCGCTCTCTCTTTCTCTCGATCACCCAAAGCCAGAGGGAGAGCGAGAATTTGGCGGCGATTTGCGGCTGCACAGATGACTTTGCTCATGTCCGATAGCCTCGGAATAAATCATCAACCTATCAGCCTCGCAACTGGTTGACCCGGCCCAGCTGTAAGTGGAGTGGCGCACAGAGGCAGAGGCCTCAAGCCCCCCCACCTGTCCTGCTCTTATATTGGGAAGAGGCGATAAGTCAGGGCTTTTAGATAAAGCCAAAGCTAAAGTTCAAGTGCGTTAACAAGCAAACAGGGGGGAAAAATGGCTTCCCGTCATTTCCCCGAGTGGCTCGTCCAGTTCGCTGAACCCTTGTCTCTCTCCTCCTTCTCCTCGGTCGCTTCCAGCAAGCGATCTGTGTACTCCCTCTTGAGCAGTTAAAACACTTTTTCAAATAATTTAGCCAGCCAAGTGAGAGACGGCAAACTCAGTTTCTATAGTTACACGTTTCGGGTGTCTGTGTTTACTGTCGTACTTATTTTTATGACTATGTTACAGCTTAGTCATTTTGTCGTGGTAGTCACATGACAGAAAAGCAAACAGGTCGCCTCAAAGATGAACTTTAGCCTGGTTAGCGCCAGTTCAGTGTTTACAGCGAATGAGCGGGGCTCGGACTGCTCTAACAACAAAAACATAACAGTTGTGACACTTGCAAGTCAAGTTAGCACTGTTCCAACTACTGCCACCTGCTGGTATGGAGGCTTACACATTGCATTACGTACGCGCAAATTCAATCTCGGGCCCGGCGGCGCAAGTCAGACCTGGTTTATCAGACATTTGTTGTCATTCGATTGAACTCCACACAAGTGATTTTCACCCTCAGGAGCCTTTGAAGTTTGGGAAAGTTTTCTGCCATGAGTCATGGCGCTGGCAAGATGCAAACTGCGGTTTGCGCAGTTAAGCAAGACTAATCCCTTTGTTGTACTTGTTTTCAAATAGCATCCGAGAGATAGTCTCAATAAACACAACCAGCCCCACTCTTTAAAATAAGTCAGATTCCTTGTTTGCCGTGGTTTCCCTTGAGAGCTTTTTATCTGGTGTTAGTGAATCTTCCAGGTGTGTTTGTGTTAGCAGAGTGACTACAGGCAATTTCCAAACGCACGCATTGTCTTAGCGGCCATTGTGGTCCTGTTGACGCTTTCACCTGAACAAACAGACTTTACATCCTCCGTTAAATTAGATACCTTTGATACCTGAAAGGAATTTCTTTGTCTCCTTAACCTGGTTTAGTCCAAGTGTGGGCTAGCACGCAGCCCGCTCCATTTTTTAATTGCTCACCAGTTGGTCATAAATCATCCTTTTAAAGAACTGTCAAAAAATAGTACAATTATTCTATTATCCGTTGAAAGCAACCTCATCGGAATTTAATGAAAGTCGTAACCTTGCGCAACCGATTTTGGCAGCCGTCTCGCCAACGAATCGACGCCGCTGAGCTCATTGATCAATCTATTGACGTGCTCCATTTCCCATCAAACACAATGCAAAGGCGCAATTGCATCACCGGGCTGCCATATGCCACGCCTCACACCTAGCTTTGAACCGCTTTTTCCGACAATTGAGCCATTGTGTTCGCCATTGTGTGTACGTGCAAGCATTGATCCACTCGGGTGAATGGATCGTCTCGTCTTTTTAACGCAGGTTAGCTTCACTGCTTCGGCCGCAAATTTTTGTTTGCAAAGCGGGCAGCATTTCCCTCGACATCACCGTAGTTCATTTCCACTCCCCCCCCCGCTATAAATTTTAAATTATGCTACGGTGTAAAATACATTTCTAATCAATATGTTAAACAATAAAGAGACAGCCGTGTCCCCTAAGTGCCTGAAGCCGGACTGTGGTCTGTAAAATCCAATTAAACGACCATTTTGCGCACTTCAAGTTTGATTTCCCCCGAGCAGCCTGACTAATAAAGATAATGTTCTGACTAATTGCTGGAGAAAGTGAAATTATTACATCTTTACTTGGAACGCCAAAAATGCAATTAAATGCTTCAAAAGTAAGAATCTGTCTTATCGGAATTTTAGTCGTCACCATTGTCGAGTCGGTTATGGATAAATGTGTTTTTTAGGAAGCCAAATAAATTGTGACCTACATTTGGAAGAATGTAAATAAGAGAAAAAACATGTGAAGAGCAGATAACTATCTTTCATGTAAGTCAATATTGCGCAGCAAGTACAGTGGGAGATGGAATGCGTGGCTCCAGGCGAGTCTGCCGCAGAAATACGAATGCTTCTCACAGGCAGAATTATTGTTCTGTTTTTGTTTGCCTGTCAGGGTCACTGCAGGGATCACAGAGTTGCAGGAAAAAAAAAAAAACTGTTAGTAGTCACAACATTAGAAACACCTGCCATGTTTAATCGCATCTGCTGGAAGGAATTGGACCTCAAGAAGTACAATAGAACAAACCTTGCTAAAAAAAAAAAAAGCTAAATCATGTGTCAGTTTTGCAGTAAACTTCAACTGGGAGTGTGAAATAAACACACTGACTTTTTTTTTTTTTTAAGAGAACTGTGTGAGTAAGTCAGCTTTTATTTTTCTTGTGTGTTAGTTTCCCATTTCGTAACAGCTAAAAAAGTAGGAGCAGGTGTTGAGGAATAGTTTACAAAGTGTGTTTGAATAAGTTTGAACGTGTTTAAAGCAAGCGGGGCGAGTAATACTTTTGGGTTTTAATCAGATGGTCTGAAACGTATCTACAATGCTCATTTTGAATTGAAACTATCGACCAATAACCAGAAGTTTAAAAAAAAAAAAAAGTTAGATACTTATAGCGCGCGATGTTTAATGGAAAATGGCAAAAAAAAAAAGATCTAAAAATACCTTCCTTACTTCAATGCAAATCAAAGTAAAAACAATACAGGCATTTTGACATTTGACAAAAGACAAATCAGGAATTTCTGGCAAGTACAACAATCCACCATATTTCTCATATTTAAAGAAAATGACTTAAAAGCACAATGCCTCGTATGGAACATTTAATTATACCGCACTTTTCACGGAGATGAGTCACAACAAGCATTGTGGAGTTCAAATACAGTCATACAACGCACATTTAAATAATCACAACACTTGCGTGTGCGCATGCTTGTGTGTTATGTGGCTAAATTGCGTTTTGTTAGTGTTGCCGGTTTCCCAGATACACTGAGTCCACAGACAGCTAGGGAAACCCAACACTGGGGAAGAGGAGGAAAAGTTGGACATCTTTATGAGATGTGGTTTTGCTCAAGGTGGGCCGCACTCCAGGGTGTCCGCTAAACCCGACACTGAACGCACCCAAAGCGCCCCGGCCGCGTAAAATTTACGTGGAGAAATTACGTTTGTTTAATACCGTGGATGTAAATCAATGAACGACCAAGTCGCATGCGGGAAGTTATTAACGCCAAAGGGGGTCGCATTAAGCTTTCGGGCTCGCTTGATTTCTGATCCTCACAAAACTTCAATTTCAGTTTTATGAAGGCACGCCAACAAATGGATGAGAGCCTTTACTTGCAACTTTATAAATTTTTCATAGCACTTATCCTGTTTTGTGTTGTAGATTGTTAAAAAGATAAAATAATTAGATTTTTTTAATTTTTATTCAGGATCCAGAAAATCTTTGAGTATGTTTATTAGGGTTTAAGAATAATCATGTCACTTTTGTAGGACTGACTGACCCCGAGGCCCTCCGAGTAGTCTAATTGTTGTAGCAGGACAATTTGTAGTTTCGCATCCGTGGAAGTAGCTTGATCGCAGGGCGTCTTTGAAGATGACCCACATTCTCCACATGGCTAAGGACGCAGCGGGAGGTCGCGACCCCGCCCGGCGCTGACCCGCTCATGACCCGGCTGAGGGAGAAGGATTCGCATGGTGAACATGAAGGGCCCTATTTTCGTGCAGTCTATGCGAATGATAGTTGGAAATGGGTGTTTGCGCCGTTGTGGGAGCGAACACAGCAAACTTGATTGGGAACTGCAAAATCTCCACTTGCGGATTATGTAATCATGCGCCTGTTATTCCGTTTTCATTTAGGCCAGGGGTCACCAACACGGTGCCCGCGGGCACCAGGTCGCCCGTGAGGACCGCATGAGTCGCCCGCAGGATTGTTCTAAAATTAGCTCAAATCGCGGCACTTGTCAGTGAGATGCATCTATTTATTTTACAGTCAAACCTCGGTTTTCGAACGTCCTGGTTCTCGAACAAATCGGATTTCAAACAAAAAAATTCAAGATTTTTTAGCTTCAGTTGTCGAACAAAATTCGGAGGTCGAACCTCGCGAGATGAGCCGGGAGGACCCGAGAAAACCCGACCTCGCGGCCCGGATGCCGACTGACTGTTGTTATTGTATTTTCGTTACTTTGACGATTGTATTAACCCCTAATCATGCCTCCAAAGAAAGCAAGTGGGAGCAGTAAAGTCATCCTTAAACACAAAGACGCTCTTAAAGCAATGCGACAGTGAGCGCCCGGCGCACTGCGGTTGCGCGATCGAACCAAATTAATCTCCCTGCGCACTGAGGTCCACTTACATTTTGGAAAGTACATCAGGACTTTAAAAATATTTTTTAAATTTTAGCGACGGCTCTGTCGCAATAATGCGACCAGCGCGGTGCAGTTGCACGGTCAGCGACGTGCTACTGTTGCGCGTTCGGCGGTGCGCTGCAGTTGGGCGATCGGGCCTAATTAAGCTCCCTGCGCACTGAGGTCCACTTACATTTTTGAAAGTACATCAGGACTTTAAAAATATTTTCTAAATTACAGCGACGGCTCTGTCACAATAATGCGACCAGCGTGGTGCAGTTGCGCGGTGGGCGACGCGCTACGGTTGCACGTTCGGCGGTGAGCTGCAGTTGCGCGATCGGACAAATATGCGCAAATGAAAAATAATGCTTAAAAAAGGCGGGGTGTTTTGTCTTGAAACGGATAAAAAAAATTCCCATTATTTGTAATGGGAAAAATAGATTCGGAATTCGACCGATTCGCTTCTCGAACCACCTTCTGGAACGGATTGTGGTCAAAAACCAAGGTTTGACTGTATTTTTGCTATTCTTGTTAAAATCACACTTACATATGAACTGGAAATGACAATAATAACACATAGTGAAAGCCAAATTGAGCAAATTTGCTATTTCAGAAGTGCGTGTCAAACTGGTAGCCCTTTGCCTTAATCAGTACCCAGGAAGTAGCTCTCGGTTTAAGAAAGGTTGGTGACCCCTGATTTAGGCAGTTTGCCTTTTCGCTAAAATCTGGCCATTGCTGATTTAGGGAAATTTGCCACTGATGCATTTTTCATCCATATTCATTGTTACAGATATGTATGCATGCTACGCAAGTAGGACACATTCCACTCATTCTCGTTCTAACGGACTGACAATTTACAAACGCGTAATCTGACATTTCAGCAATTAAAGTGGCAATGAAGCGGAGGTATTTGCCAAGTCGTAAATAATTCCGCTCTTTCGTGGCCAGCACATTTAGATCCCCGCTTAAAACAGCACAAAATTTTACAGTCTAATAATCCCCAGCAGTCTGCCTGCAGGGCGCACCTCTCTGCAAACAAATGGTTCTGATTAAGAACACGCCGGACGCCCATACGGGGCCTTTATAGGCTGGGTGATGTTTAAGTATCCAGCAAACTGCTTTTGAATGATGAGCTACTCATTCACCTCCTCCAGCCCATTCCCATGCAATTTTGTACAACCGTGCAATCATTTGGCGAAAGACGAAAGTATTATTTTTGTTATTGGCTTTATCATTGTTGTAAATTTAACATTGGGTGTTTGACGGACTATGAATCCATAATTTCCCCTTCTACAATGAAATCATAAAATAGCTCATGCAAACGGTTTCAGAAGAAGGCTTGACTATGGAGGTAGATTTTTTTTCTTTTATTGGTGTGTCTTTTAAAGCAATCTGGGGATTTGGCAGATTGAATCGATCTGGATGGACTGTCCCAAAGGTCCAGGGGCCAGAACAGCGAAGGCTCAGCCCTTCCTTTTGATATGTAGCTACAGCCTGGGACACACAAAAGGCAGGAGTCCAGTTTGGACGTGCAACTGGGTGTAGAGCTTGAATTGTAACTAAAAGGATGATTGGCCGCCAGCGGAGAGATGCGAGTCCAGGGAGTGATACGGTAACCGAAGACCGGTTCTGGTTAGCAGGCGGCTAGCTTGATTGTGTGTGGGAGCTTTGCACGGTCAAGAGGTGTGGTGGGCCTCCGGAGAGTGATTTGTCCCTTTGATTAGCTTCCTTTCTCAGGCTCTCTTCTTCCTCCTACAGCTTTAGTGAAAACAAATCAACTGGCATGTACAATTAACACAGGTCACTTTGACACCTCAACATTGAATACATGTTAACCCTTATGTTTGCACCTTGTTTGGTTGAGTCCTGAGATGGCAAAGGTACTCACACTCCGTACTTAAGAAGTACACTGTAAAATAAATAAAGGGAAAGGGATGGACAGATTCTGAACAGTATGTTCCGATTTACTTATGTTATGTCCTTGCTATAAGAATAAAGAAACTGCTTCCTGCGTGTATCTGCACTAGATTTCCTATTGGAATGCCAAGTATTTGTGATATTCATGGAAAGTGTTCTGTTAAACTGTGTGGATTGTGTAAAGAGCCTTGTGGAACACCATCTCTTCTCATGTCTCATTTGCATTCCTTCAAGAACAAAATTATTGATTTGGTATTCCAGGATTTTCCATTGGGACTTCAGTCCACATCCTGGTTCAAAGCAAAATTGAGGCAAATTGTAGACTATGCTCGCAAGTTGGAAAACCTCAGTGACAATATACCCCTTAAAGGTATAATAATGTGTACTTTAATCTTAAGAGCATGAGCAAATGTTTGTTCCCGGGAAGTGTCGACGTATTGATTGATTGGCAAAGAATTTGTAGTATTAAATGACATCTCTGGAGGGGTGCAATGCTGACTTTGGGCAAATGGTGGCAAAATCCTGTCATGCCAAGCGGAAAATTCCTGACTCTGTTGACTTTGTAGCAGCACAAGTGAAGCTGAGTGGCAACCAAACAAAAAGCCGAGCAAGAAAGCCCATTTAAAAGCAACGCTTAACGTCCCGCTCCGCCGTTGCTCTCCCGCCTCACTGGTTCAGTCAAAAGTCAATATTGACCTGCAGTGGGGGGTTGGGGCGGGTAGGGGGGAGATGAGTCCTCAGATCTAACGTGATTTACTGCGTACTGTATAATCCAGTGTCGTTTGGGAGTGGCCGACATGATTAATTGAATTGCGATGACGTTGAGGGAGGGAGAAGGTGAGACTCTGAGTGGGACAAAAAGCAAAAAGCTTAGAGGAGATTCGGGGTGGCAGTCAGGGCTACTGAAGCTCTGCAGGAGTTTGGGAAACGGTGAACCTTGCCCCCAAGTGCCTCCCGCGCCACCGCCCCCTCCCCTCAATGTGAGGAAAGTCTCCTGGTGCGCTGCCACTATGTTTCCCATGAGCTTTAACACACCACCCATTAAATTTCCACCCCCTGTGACATTGAGCAATTATTCCACGGCATCATCGCATGTGAAATTTTAATATTTTGCAGAATAATATTTTAGCAACACCGTGCTGGACAAAGATTATTCTCACCCAGTAGTGACAAAACGAGAAATGCATGGTTTCCTATTACCGCTACGCATCCGGCCGCCGTCCTTTTAATACAATTAACCACACCTGCTTAAAACACGTCACCCACCTCGCGCCAGATCCAATCTAACAGGCAACAAGGCACCGTTTGGCTCTGATGTTAGCGCGCTGATAAGAGTAGTTGTGAAGTGCAAGTTTCTGGTTGGTCGTCCATCTCAAGGGGATGAAAAGTTTGGAAACACCGGCTTAGAACGCCATCTGGCCTCGCTGTTTCCAGTCCACACTGCCGATGACGATAATCAACGATAAAAGGAAGCACGGCAAGCTGCGGTAGTGTCAGAACATAAACAAATAAAAATGTTTGTAATATATAAACAGTCTGTAAAACTAATTTGAAGGACAAGAGCACGTTGAGAGCGCAGACCTCAGCCAAGAGCTTAAACATTTACCACCTGTCAAATCAATGAGTGAAAAACTTTGGTGTTGACATTTCGTATATTTTGGGTGAAGATAGAGTCCCTGATCCGGATGAAACCTGTTGCTCCCGTTAGCCAACAAGATCCAACGAAATAATCGTCTGAACATGTTTCATGATTTATTTTTTATAAACATGCGTAAATTTTGAAAACGGACACAATGTGGGTGTTGAAATAGTTTGACATGACAGCATCTGAACTGCCTGTAAAAAAATATATATATACAATATCGGTAACTTCTCTACCTTCTGAAATATAGATGTGTGTATAATTGAACTCAAAATTGGATACAATTATTCTAATATTTTTAAAGTATAATCTAAAAGTATTTTATAAAGCAAAAAAAACATTTGTCATGTCTCTGGGTTGCTCCTCAGTACATCAGCAATCTTCGTCGTTCTATGCTGAGGATAAAAAATATAGTGTTGTTATTTGCCCACCTGCTAAACAGACTTTAGGGATAGAAAGTTGTGATGGTCTTTTTTTTTTTTTTTAAAGAATTTGACATATCTTACATTTTTGTGTGGGTCTGGAACGTATCCTCCACGATAAATGAGGTTTCAACAGATAAACAGAGAGACATGCGAGTAAACCTAAAAGATGACTCATTCTTGCGCTTGATAGTGTTGTTTGCAGATACCCGTTAAATTGATGGATGACTTGCGATTGGGAATCGATCTTGTCAACTCAAAGCGTGTTAAGCAACTGAGATCAATTTTCATTTAAGACAAAAAGATTATTACCTACTAGAAACAGTGATGTGTTTAAAACGTAGGTAGCAATACAGCACATGCTGAGCTCGTCGTGTAGAATGTCAAATACATCAAGTCCCTGGGAAAAAAAAAAAACAGGCAGGCAAATCAGGAATCAAACAGTTGGAAGACAAAGAGAGCGCAAATAGTACTCCAAATATAATGTGTCCAAAATAGGTCCAAAAACGTTTAGAACTCGGGCTTGGTTACATCAAACGTCTATTGAGTTTACTTTCATGGCCTGAAAGGAACTTTGAGTCGACTGTTTTCACAATTACAAATTACACAATGGAGTGTCTGCAAATGTATCCCGCCAACGTTACCAAAGAGATACCTGGAATAATTTTAGTCTTGGCGAGAAAAGGTCAAACTAGATCTTCTTTCAGTTAAATTTTTTAGGCGTTGAACAGTGTGTTTTGCCCCGATGAAAAATCGTTTCTGTTTTAGAGAGAAATGCTACAAAACAGCTGAGTTTGGACACCCTGCCGCTCGAAAATAAATCCGTCATATTTGTCCACTTTGTTCTTTAGCTAATAGCACGCTTCGTGTCTTCATAGGCTTTAAACAGGAAGCGCCCCTAGCGCGTCCTCTCGCTCCATTTACGCTCATTTGTAGAACGGCAGCAAAAAGCGTGCGCTTGTCTTGGACGACCCGTCGCAGGCGCGCATGGGAGCAAAGTGAAAGCGGCCGCCCGACCTGAACGTGTGAGCGGCTTCCAAAAACGCATCGATTAGAACAAGCTAGCGATTCCATGTGTGCTACCAACAAGGAAAACCGCTGTCATACATTCCACCGTCTTTTCTTCCCACCTTGCTTTTAAACAGACTGTTAGGTTCAAATCTAGCAGAAAACGTCTTCAAACACTTATGTAAGGTTAAAAAACAACAACAACAACACTTATGTAAGGTTGAACAACAACAAAAAACGGTGCTGACTGAGCTTCCCCCCCCCCCCCTTCCCCCCCAACAAATAGGTTACACTGAATGATATACAAATCAGTACATTTAGCTAAAAATTGACACAGGAAAAAGAGGACATGATTAAATCTATAGCTGGCTGGTATCCGTGGGAAAAAAAAGTAAAAGTCAAAGCCGAAGAAGCACAGGTGCAAACAATAATGTTCACGGTGGTCAAATTCCATCCATGTTGCAGCACCATAACACTGCAGCCATTTCCATGAACACTGGCGGCCATTATTCATGTCAGTAGCAACGCCTGCCACTGATGGCAACATCAGCCAGTCACTTTTTTTTTTTTTTTGTAGAATTGACACACATAAATCATTTTTGTCCAGGCAGGGGCACTTTCGTGCAAATAAATTTTAAAAATCTCCTCCCGCATGGAAGTCCGAGATGCACGGAGCAGCAGGAGAGCACGAGCAAGGAGACAGATTATCTGCTAAATATTTACTAGTGTGTATATCCCATCCTGGAGGTGTTCTGCATTTGTGTTTCTCGCCTCCCACCGCTGTTTATAAACGGCTTTTTTCCCCTCGTCGCCCCCTAGTGAACCGCTGAAGCGGGAAAAGTATCATGTGATCGGCGCTCAGATCTTCAGCCAGACTAAAACCATGAGATTGTCCCAAAAAACTTCCAAATATCTTCGGAGTACTTTTAAAGTGTTCCAAATGCTCTTATCTTATTTTAAAGCGGTTTGGATATCACTGAGAGATTTTTTTTTCTTTTTCCGCCTGGGCCAAGTGCGACATTCTTCGCAATCGCTATCTGACGGGAAATACACTACTCGTAAAAAGATTGAAATTTCACAATTGCCAAATGTACTACGGTAACCATCAATTTATCGTAGAGTACTTTTGCTGTCTCTGGTAAAAATACTGCCTGAGATGAGCTCCGTGTCTGTGTCTGTGTCTGTGTTTGTGTGTTGAACACCTGGAGCTTGAATGGAGTGTTTAGAATGTGCATATTTCCGTATATGTTACAAATTCAAGGGTCGCTGCGCCGCAAAGGTTCCCCGTGTCAACAAACACGTCAACACACACACAATCATCAACTGGGAGTATTAATCATCATGGCGTAGCCATGTGTGTGTTTGGGCTCTTGTTTCACGCAATCGGCCTAAGTCGCAGATGCGTCTGTTCATGCTCGCTTCAACACAACAAACAGCACTTTTCTCCCCAATTTGGTGTTGCGCTGTCGACGCGCACAAATCTCACGCAAACGCGCAAGAAACCGACGTGTGAGGTCCAGGTATGCTCCGCTGCAAAAATATTGGAACAGTGATGCCCACTCGCATGCTTTTGCTGTTTGTCGAGCGTGCTTCATTCTTATTATTGAATGACAGAAAAATGTAACTTGTTTGTTAGCGGAGGCACTTGATAATTTGCCTGTTTAATCTACAAAACACTGTTTATATCAAGACCCGGAAGCCGATTTTTTTACATCGATGGGAAATCCGATCCTCCTAATACCTTGCAAGGCTGCCGCCCCGGGTGACCTCGCTGACCTCGGCGTCCGACGTGACGTGTTTAGGTGAAAGATGAGCCGAGAGACGATGAAAGAAGTTAAAGAAAGACGGATCCGTCTAAGTAGCTTATGTCAGGGTTCTTTTTTTTTTGTTGCTCAGGATCAAAGCTAGTTGTTAGTAAGAAAGTCCCCTTTTTCTCTTTAGTGGGATTAATCGTAAAGAAGCTCTTGCTGTCTCCTCGCAAGGCAATGTCTGCTACTTCTATCCTCTCTTTCCACGACCCTGTTTTAATATCAAACTGAAATAAGAAGCCATCAGCTGTTTGCCCGACCTGGCAACACTCTGGCCGCACAGGTGACTTTGCCATCAACGCCCAAACACACACTGTCACTATGCGCGATCTCTGCGGATGCGTGAGAGACACGAGGGTGCGGAATGGCAGCTGGATGCTGCTTACAGGAATAGAAGCATTGTGACATTTGACCGGACAGCACACACAACCTTGCCCCAAATCTTGCGCATTGGCAGTCTTCCAAAATGTCCAAAATGCGTCACATGCTTTGTCACACATTGTAAACACAACGGTTGCTACCTTTTGTTGTGTCCTTTTGTTGCGTTGTTATAATTAGCATCCGGATAGCATTGAGGTGCGCCACCATCGACATTTAAGATACAAGTTAATGACATTCAAACATAAACCCCCGTCCCCCAAAGTATATAAAAAAAAAAAATTCCCATATTTCTTTAAGTTAAACAAAAACTCGAGGGCAAGGTATTGTAAAACAATCAAATGTTCTGTTTCTTCTTCATATTCTGGATTTATTGTTTTAAGCGTTAAGAGACCAAAAACTAGCTAATCAGAATTGTTTTTTTGCCATTTAAATTGATCGTTTTTTTTATGTTTAATGTCATTTTTAGCAAAACATAACACATTTGATTTATTCTACTGATTATAACCGCTCAAGGGCAACATTTAATTTTGAAGGAGGTGTGAGAAAATCCGAAATATGTTACAAACCGCCCACACGAGCGCTAACATAGACGAAAAAATTTAGTCATTTTTTCTCGTGCGGTGACAAGTGTCGATGCCGACGTGTTCCGGGCCCTTTCACTTTGGTACACAAACAACGTGCTACTGTCAACACCCCATCCCTCAAATGCCAAAGACCCACACCCGCCCTCCCTTAGGGGCGGGTCCCAATGTCGAGGCCCCTAATGAGGCCCTCCTCCCACAACTTTTCTATCCCAAAGGATGAACGACGTATGCTTAGTCTAAGTAGATCTTGGCTGTTACTTCGAGATGGAGCGTTCATTCAAATTGAAACGCACCTTTCGAGTTAAACCAACTTTGACACCTTGTGATATCATGCTATAGTTTTACGCACACACTCCCCTATGGTGTTTTACAGCTAGCAATCCATCTGTCACCCTGTAAAGTTGCCGGTCGAGTGTCAGTGTGCGTTAACGGGACTTTTCTGGCAGGTTAGCACTCTCGCAGTTGCCTCACTCTCATGATTTAAGTTTCCCCGTCGCCGTAATGGCTTTCGCAGGTTTCGCCACCCCCGGTCGGGTCCCAAAGGTGAAGCTGGTCCCACACGCTCCCCTTGATTACCAGTGGCAGGCCGATGCATTTGATAACTTGGCCCTCACTAGGGACTTGCCCAACTTATTCAGTTGTGCCTCGTGTTGTTCTTTTTTTTTTTATCGTGCCATCATTGTGTCACTGAGGGTAGCATTTATATTTAAGATGAAAGTGGAGCAACTCGGAAAATGCGAGCAAAGCTAGATGGGAAAGTGTCCTTGCCTCTGGGGTGGGGGGGAGCTGTGAGTTGGGTGTCCGCTATCTGGGTGGGGAGACCACAGGGGACGACCAGGCAGGAAATGAAGACAGCGCGCCCAAAGGCAGCTCAGCTCGTTGAAGGTCAACCAAGTGTAATATTTAGGTTAAGAAAGCTTTCATATACGTATAACCTCCGGAGGGCCTTCGAGGAAATGTTCAGTGATGCAATTTTACAAAACAAATTTTAGGGATTTGTAAAACGTGTTTGCGAGCGTCGCCGTTTGACCGCGTCTTGTTATGTCTGCTTATGTTTTGAGACGTGCTGACGGATCAGGAAAAGACAAGCGGATTCCATCGTCTCCCATTGTTCGCCCGGGAGATATTTGAGAAGGAAGGAATGAATGAATGGCATGGGGCCGCACCCAGAGGGAAAGCTGAGTGTCGTCTTTGAAGAATCTCTCGTTTGTATCGCGGCGGTGGGTTGTCATCGGAAGGGGACGCCCTGCGACACCCCTGAAGAACAACATGAAAGGCTAAATTTCACCTCACTGAGAGAGGAAATGATAAATCAGTGCCTGAAAAAGAGGAGACGATATGAATGTATCCTGCTGCCTGTTAATGAAAGCCTAACGTCGGTCAATTAAAATTTTTTGGAATTATTCACTTATTTCTGTATTGACATTTTTATCTGTTCAGTAGTCTTGAGACTGACCCCGTTCAATAACAATGAGACTAAAATAAATAATTTAAAAACGTTTTCCACCATTAATGTGACTAATAACTGAACCGAAGAGACAAGAAATATTTTTGAAATACAGCGTTTTTTGGCGTGCAAAGCTCCAAGGCTCGACATAGCCCAATACGAACGTAATACTTCTTGTGTGATTTCCTGCGAAATTCTCACGAGAGAGTGTCAGGAGAGCAGAAACGTGATTTGATTTTTTTTTTTCCCGCTTTATTTTATTCCGATTGAACTTGATGTCAGCATAGCAGAGGAGTTGATAGGAACTTAGCAGAACGGGATCGGCAGGAGTCATCCACACGAGACGGCGACTGTCCGTTTGAAGCAACCCGACGAACCATCAACTGTCCGCTGCCATATTTCAGTTAGCAGTGAAAGAATGCAAGCCAAGCCCTTCCGTTCCCAGGAAGACGCCATTAGCATGTAAACGCGGCCCGGGCGTCCATAATGAACAAATCAGTTTTGACAGTGCAATTGAAGATAGAATGTACATATTTAAGCCCACGTTGAATGCGCTTTGGGGGCAAGAGTTATGATTTAAAGACGTGGCCGGGAGCGCACGCAGCTGTGCACTTTAAAGCGGGAGTAACATCTGGGAAAAGACATTTTACTTTTTGTTAGCATGTAGCGCTTTAGGGCCAAAACCAAGCGTGAAGCAATGTATAAAAATGCACATTTGTTAGCGATTTTTAAAAGGTGAGAGACCCCACCCGTGTAAATTACCCCCCCACCCCCAAAAAAAAAAAAAAAATAGAGGAACTGGAACAAGCTAGGCCAGGGGTCACCAACCTTTCTTAAACCGAGAGCTACTTCCTGGGTACTGATTAAGGCAAAGGGCTACCAGTTTGACACGCATTTCTGAAATAGCAAATTTGCTCAATTTGGCTTTCACTATGTGTTATTATTGTCATTTCCAGTTCATATGTAAGTGTGATTTTAACAAGAATAGCAAAAATACAGTCAAACCTTGGTTTTTGACCACAATCCGTTCCAGAAGGTGGTTCGAGAAGCGAATCGGTCGAATTCCGAATCTATTTTTCCCATTACAAATAATGGGAATTTTTTTTATCCGTTTCAAGACAAAACACCCCGCCTTTTTTAAGCATTATTTTTCATTTGCGCATATTTGTCCGATCGCGCAACTGCAGCTCACCGCCGAACGTGAAACCGTAGCGCGTCGCCCACCGCGCAACTGCACCACGCTGGTCGCATTATTGTGACAGAGCCGTCGCTGTAATTTAGAAAATATTTTTAAAGTCCTGATGTACTTTCAAAAATGTAAGTGGACCTCAGTGCGCAGGGAGCTTAATTAGGCCCGATCGCCCAACTGCAGCGCACCGCCGAACGCGCAACAGTAGCACGTCGCTGACCGTGCAACTGCACCGCGCTGGTCGCATTATTGCGACAGAGCCGTCGCTAAAATTTAAAAAATATTTTTAAAGTCCTGATGTACTTTCCAAAATGTAAGTGGACCTCAGTGTGCAGGGAGATTAATTTGGTTCGATCGCGCAACCGCAGTGCGCCGGGCGCTCACTGTCGCATTGCTTTAAGAGCGTCTTTGTGTTTAAGGATGACTTTACTGCTCCCACTTGCTTTCTTTGGAGGCATGATTAGGGGTTAATACAATCGTCAAAGTAACGAAAATACAATAACAACAGTCAGTCGGCATCCGGGCCGCGATGTCGGGTTTTCTCGGGTCCTCCCGGCTCATCTCGCGAGGTTCGACCTCCGAATTTTGTTCGACAACTGAAGCTAAAAAATCTTGAATTTTTTGTTTGAAATCCGATTTGTTCGAGAACCAGGACGTTCGAAAACCGAGGTTTGACTGTAAAATAAATAGATGCATCTCACTGACAAGTGCCGCGATTTGAGCTAATTTTAGAACAATCCTGCGGGCGACTCATGCGGTCCTCACGGGCGACCTGGTGCCCGCGGGCACCATGTTGGTGACCCCTGAGCTAGGCTAACTGTTAATTTACCAGATCTTGTATTCTGCCACTACTTGGTTGCAACTGTGAGCTGTTTTAAAATGTACTTGAACGATTGTGACAGACGTGATGACAGTGTCATTTAATTAGATATGGCAGACTACCACCCTCTCTAAGGACACACGCCAGGGTCTATACTTTAATTGGTTGTCAGCGTGATTGCGATCTGGCAAAGGGCCCAGACAAATCTTAGGACGCGGCGGACGACCTGTTTCAAACATTTTGAGTTTGATCGGGTTACAAATTGTTACCTCTTAAACCGAAAGCTTTTTTGCAGATTTCATCTTGTCACGTATCGTTAGCGCTAAGTGTGGCCGAGGGCAGATGGTTTGCATCTGGAGTCAAATTAATTAAACACACGAGGCGGGGGGGGGGGGGGGGGGGGTTAGCCATTTGACCTGGTGGATAGTACTTGAGGGAGAAGGCTCACCTTCAGTAGGCACATCCTCCTTGGAAGTGTTGTAATAAAGATACAGAATATCTGTTTCGCATTACCCGCCGCCTCCCGAGGTTTGCTCTTACAACTGCAGTAATGAGAGCCACATTTGTGCCGCGGGCAGGTTGTATGGTAACCTGAAGTAGGACGGTCTTTCTGTGCTGCTGAGGCCAGCCATGAGACTCAAACAATATGCGTTGGACATTCCCGTAAGTTATAATTAAAAGAAGTTTTAGATTCAAGATTCAAGAATTTTTATTCGCCATGTTTGGACGTGCCAAACAAGGAATTTGACTTTGGTACATCACAGCCTCTGTTCAACATTTAGGTGACTAACAACACTCAGGACTTGTGAAAAATGAAGATGACTGTCCGATGTTTAACAGCGCTTCTCTGGTAAAAGTGATCCGGGATGGACAGCAGAGGACACAGAAAACACACAAAATAAGACAAAGAAACAGAGAGCGACTCACCGTGGCGGCCATCCGCGGCGCCATCATCAGCATATTTTAGGAAATGTACCAGGCATCCAAGCAAAAAAGCCTTAGATCAAATATCATTAGATTGCCGGTGAAATAAGTAATTCGATGAGATGCGGTAATGATCAAAACATATGGAGCTTTTATTTAAAAAAAAAAAAATAGAACAGGTGGAGCACTTATGAGCATCAACACAAAACACGCCGCATCAAGTATTTGTTCCCTTCAGGTGATCTAGGGTGGCAGTCGTGAGCGGTCACCTTCTTTGATGCTTTTGTGGTTTTTATTTTTGGGGGGAGGGGTGACAACAGGGTGTTTACTAGCCACAAAATGGATCAAGTCAGCCGAGAGAACTCTGTATTCTTTTGCCTCACTTTGCTGCTTTGAATCCCTCTCGACCGCCATAAAGGTCCCTTGTGTTTGGGATCATTGCACCGACCGCCGCAAAGAGAAAACAGCCCACATTTGTCCGAGCTGTTCTTTAAACAAGCGCAGAGCAGCAGGGAGGACGCCGTTTGTTCTGTTGCGGCTGATGGGCGGTAAAAAAAGAAAAAACTAAACAAAAATCCTGTGATCACGTCTAATTTTTGCATGGTTGACATCATCCTCTAAGATCCCTGATACGAGCCTGCGGCGCCCTGGTGAGATTGTGAAGATTTCCTTTTATTGTTCTTCCTGTGATGATATGAGATGTTGGGGATTTATAAATCATCACACTGTTCCTGCTTCGCGGCCAACTTTGTTTCTTGGAGTGTATGGTTTGTGCACCATTTTTTTTTTGCTTTGTAGGGAATTCAATCTACATGGGCCAGATGTTTGGTTTTTATTTATTTATTTTTTTTTCTTCCTCGGAGTAAATCCAATTATCACATTGTTTGAACGGATTACAACGTCTTGTGCTCAAAGTCATCTAAGGCCCAGTGATCAGATGTTGCCGTTTTTATTTGATATCGCTGGCACAGAGGACAACTTCAAGGAGGCAACCTGCCGAGCTCTCAAGGATGATTTGGTCTTCAGGACCATGCATGGCCTGTAGAAGAGCCCGGTGAACAATTCAACTTTGACAACAAATGTATACAACGTTCACAGAACTAATTTGAACCATCTGCTGGACTTCTGAAGACGACATCAGTAAAACAGTCTCGAGGAATGCCTTCAAATTCAGATTTTGACCAACATTTTCAAGAAAATTGCATCAAGTCACCTCAGACTTATCCCTCAACAGTTGGCTTATGCCAAATAAATAGGTAGTATTTCCTTGAGAGTGTTCCACAAGGCTCAATACACAGTCTCCATAAATGTATTCTCCACTTGAGGTTACCCGGTGATGTTTGCAGTTCATCTGGCTCACACAATCCTTGCGGTGAGCGACACAAGATAGAAAGTCCCTCGGTGCTCGTAGTAACGTCAGCCATGGTGGGAAACAAATAAGATCTGGATTGTTTTTAAAGCACAATATTAGCAAAATAACAAATTGTATGTATTTGAATTACCTTTTTTTTTTTTATCTGTTCACTTGATTCTTGGTGAGATTCTTGAAGACTTCTTATGCACTCCCCCATGACAAAGCAGTTCCACCAATGCATTTTCTCTTCCTGTGTTTGCCCACAGTGGAAGTCTACTGAAGAATTGGTCCTTAGAAAAGCCAGTGAATGGGACGTGGAAGGACTTGAGGTTGGTTTCCTTTCACTGCTTTTGTTGCATCACATCTTGCTTTTTTTTTTGTCCGAGTCCAAACGTCTCTTCATTAAGCAGCCAGGCAGCAAAGCTCTTGACTTGACCGCTGTAGCTTACCAACCGTATCATACACTACATTCAGTAGGTACATACGTAGACTGAATGCTTCATTTTTGATTGACACTGCCAGAGACTGAGAGGTACAATCCTAATTTTGTAGCTGTCATAATGACCTCTCATATTCTCATCTGGTGGTTGGCTCTTTATCTGTTAGCTCCACCTGAGAGTCACCACTGCCCCCTGCTGGGAGCTTACTGGCTAGAGAGGAGCTAAAACCTGAGCGTCAATCCCCCCCCCCCCCCCCCCTGCATCACCCCTTCTGCTTTCTTGTTGATCTACTTTTTCTGAGACACCGTTGAGGGCCAAGGGGAGTTGACCCTTTGAAAGGTCGCACAAACACAACTCAAGCAGAGGAAGACGCTAACCGCAGGTGGTCTAGCACAGTGTTTCCCAACCTTTTTTCATTCATGGCACACCTTTTCATTGGAAAAAATCTCGCGGCACACCGCCAACAAAAATCTGTTAAGCTCCTATATTAAAATCAGTTATATTACAACGAAACACGTAGAGTCCTATTCCTATATATGTATGGAGAGTCGAATAATTTAATAGAAATAAATACTAAATATTCTTTAAATTGTATTCCTTTTTTAAAATAAAAGTGACAGTTTTCTAAAAAGGTTTTAGACGGTGTAAGAAATATACTATTTAAAGTGATTGTGATTAAAATAAAAGAATCAACGTGATTTTGTTTACTGTTTTAGACTAGGTCTATAAATATTGCAACAATAAGAACAAAGTCACTTTTAAAGACGCTCTGCTGTTCTGACAGCAGCTGAGTGGCTATCACAGTCGAGGAGTCTCGACTTGACTGCTTATTTTACGTATGTGAAAAATAACCAATCCAGGTTCTCCGGTTGAACTGCATTCTCTGATTTCCATCGGACCACAAACGCACCACAACTGTCATAGTGTCTGTCACTGTTAGCAAAAGCAGACAGCAACACACACATAAACTGAACATGTGCCGATGCAATACAATCATATCGACACAATATGAAATCTCAAGATTCTCCGATTCTCCACACATGCACGATTAGCAAGTGGCTGACCAGGCCTTGCGCGAACTGACCAGTGGTTTGGCGATCCTGTTTACAATGCGCTCCGTAATTAATATTGGACAGTCCCACGGCACAGCTGAACGTCTCTCACGGCACACCAGTGTGCCGCGGCACAGTGGTTGGGAAACACTGGTCTAGCAGACTGGTGGTCGCTTTACGCAACACGGTTTTTAACCAGAAACAGAAACCATCAATGTTCGTGTCTGAAAACCAAAACGATTTGTAATTTATTGGCTTACAATGGTCCTGAAGTTTGTAACCGCTCAAGTATCAAAAACACTGCCAATATTCCGTCGTCACTCTGGTCGGCATTTTCCGTACGCTCATTTACTCAGCCGTCCCATGTGGACGTCGTCTGAGCGCCCCTCAAAATCCTCGTCATGGGGGGAGAAGATTGAAAAAGTGTTCCAAAACATTGAAAGAGGCCCTCTTTTGGGGCGATGGGAGCCATTGTATCACTGGCAATGCAACCTGCATGAAAATTGGATTCGGAGGCCTTCCTGACGCAGGGAATGTGTTCATGCGAGAGCTACGTAGCGAGGCAGGGGGAGCTTGGAAGAGAGAGCCGGGCCAACGGGGCCGGTGGGGGGAAATAAGGATAAGAGCCTCTTCAAAGCAACACATTGACTGAAGAAGCCCGCGTCCTGATTAGTGTGGGAGGACTAGTGGCTGAGAAGACAAAAAAGAAGGGGGGCGGGGATGGTGCTTAAAGATTCCTGTCACCTTCACGGAACCTTTACTGGGACGACATGGTGACACATGAGCTGGAAGCCTTGATCTTGGTCCGAACCTGTTTCCACTTGTCCGCTTCTTTTCCCTCCTCCGAGCAGCGGGCGCCTTCCACCCGAGTCATCCCCTTGAAATAGGCTAATTGTGTTCAGTTGACCTCTTTGGATGCAACGGACCTCGCGAGTTAATCACGCAGCAAAGCCTCTTAGTGACAGCCGGGCCCTTAATTGCATACCATCAATCTGGTCGCCAGCAAATCTTCGCATTCCATTCGCATGTGAATGAGTCAATGGCGCGGCTTTTGGGATGAGGCAAATCTTGCACACATCCTTCCAAAAATGTCACTTTCCATCTATGCCAAATTTTGGGGGGCATCCAAACGCAAGAACATTTAGGGCAGCGCAGTGGGTTAGCGGTTAGAACATGTGGCAACCCGATTTGTTATTGTTTACATGGAGATGGCAGTGGGGTGTTTCTTCTAACCGTGCGATGCCCAGCAGTCTTGCCTATGCCAGCTCCGCTCTTATGGCGTCTCGGGGCCCCTCAGCAGACGCCCGAGCCATCAGGGCCTTTTCTGCGCACCGAAAACGTTCACGGTCAAACAAAGCGAGCAGCATGAGAATAAATGGGGAATGCAGGCGGCCACCGGGTGGGGCGGATTCATTTTTGTGTGTGCGCGCCGAGATTCTCAATTCATCTGCTCGCTCCACGCTGAGTCCTGGGAAGTGAGGTGAAAACACTAACCTTTTCCACAAAGCAATAACTTCCCACCATGACATCGAAGCAACATCGCTTGGGTTGTTTCTCGCCTCTCACTGTGAGAATGTCAGCCGAGCTCTTTTCATCTGAGGGGGAATCCTATCTGATTTACTTTGGCTGCGGCGCCTGTTTGTACGGGGCCATGTTTCATTTGAATATCAAAGGCGGGCGAGGAGGTGGCCAGACACTTTAGATGCAATATTTTGGACTTCCCTCCAGGAATGCGATGGCTTCAATGTGGAAGAGCATGTGACACAGTGGCGAGTCACAATGGAGGCTCCTGTTCAGCTACTCGTGCCCTGTCCAGATTTACCTTGTTGTCCTCTCAGTTAGCTTTTATTTAGTTCTCTGTTTTCTGTACGTCTGTGTAAACCAAATTATATGAAAACAAAAGTGCTTGCTTGGTGCGTACATGAAATAGTGGTGACACACACACCTTATCCATCATGTCAACAACAATTTATTTAGCATTGAATAAACATAAGAATGTTTCTTTCTTTGTCTTTAAGGTTGGACGATAATATTGGACTAATATTGGACACCCGGATTTTGCATATAATCTGAAAAAAAAATCACATACCGGTAAGTGTATTTTTTTCCCAGTTGTCATTAGCTAATGTAACAATTTTTGCTAGCCATTTTACATGAGCAAGGCTATTCATTTGTTCTCTTGTTGCCTTCAATCGCCATTGTCATCGTAGCATTTGAGAATACGAGGCTAGAAATACCAAAACAAAGACTCCCGATAGCATTCATCTTACCCTCATGTTTACATTGAGAGTTAAATGCACAAGAAAATGTTCATTGTTCATCCATTATTTTTGTTAGCAAACTTTTCTGGTTCCCAGTGATGCGTCCAATGTCCTGCGGTGCTATTATCTTTTGTTTAGATTTTACATTTGAGACATTAAAAGTCGAGATAAAATGCCTGCTGGCACGATGCAAGCAGATCCGACAAGGCGATGTCGGCAAACAAAAACATGGTTAAAAGCGCTGTGTTCTCAAGAGCAAGAAAAACTCTTTATCACCCCCCCCCTTCCCCCGAGTCTTTTCTCTTTAAAGACCGAACCAGCAATTTTTGGTTTGCAAAACAGAGCCTCATCTTGTTTCACAATCGCTGTTGACCATATTGTTCACCCCCTGTCCATCATGAGCAAAACAGGCTGACTTCATCTTTGTTTTTAGATTGTATACAACACAGACACAAAAAGGATGCCATAAATTTTAGAATTTATTCCCCTTGCGCATTATTAATAGTCATTGAAGACATGTGCTTGAAGTTGTTCTTACATTGTTGATATTTACACTTAACCGTTTATGGCAAGGACTTTTCCTCAGATTACATATCGTATTATTCTCCCTTGTGTTTAATTTTGAGCCATTATTCTGCTTCAAAGCTGTGATCGTAGATCAGCCTGATTTACTTCTTGACCCAACTTGCACAGCCTACCGCGGGACATGTTTCTGATAAAGGTCCCTATAGGTGTCAATAAATCTTGAGATTGAAAAGGAATTTCCGCTTGGCTGTGTAAACTGTTGCTTGAAAGCCAAGAAAGGATTCGAGAAAATCACGTGGATTGTGTTTGTAAAGTTGGGTGGTAATTGAAGTCATGTCAAGTCCATTTTATTTATTCAGTATAGTGCAGAAAAATTGGTGTTATTCATATAGCCAGAGGAAAAAGACTACTGTACATGACAGTACTAAAGTACTATTGTGTGTGTACATGCGTTGCTGTTTCATTTGTGTTCAATTATCCATTGCCTAAAGGCTTAACAGAGCCACACATCCATCCATCCTTTTATAGAAATAGGCACATAACAAAATGTAATTTTATTTGTGTATTTTCACATTTCCCATGCTCGAATGTCATTCTAGAGAGAGAGACCTAACTATAAAAAAAGTAAAATGTTTTGTTTTGGCTATCAGTTTCGGATGACGTGGTCTTTTTACCCGGTGGCTGCAGTTACACATCCTGACCTCTCATGCCGCTGTTTTTAATCTCGTCAACGGAAGCGGGCAAGGTCAGAAATCCAAGATGGCGGCCTGCGGTCTGCTGCGGTCCGTCTGGAGCTCGTTTACGACCTTTAACGGCGGTATAAGTGGACATTTAGCTGCGCTGCAAAGGACACCGCAACTGTTGCATTCAGTCTGTCTAAGGAGAGGAATCCGGCAAGGTGAGATGTTTTAATGCCACTTTTAGAATAGTGTGCGCGCGCGCTGGTACATCAATTTCATTCAGATGCTTCCCTCTAATTGTTCAACGATTGGAATATTGAAGCACTACAAGTAACATGTTTCCTCTGTTTATTTCTACAGTCGTGGAAAAGCATAAGGACAGAACGGTGACTGTAAGTGTCATGTAAACAATCATAATATCCAGTGCATTATGATTATTGTGTGTGTGTATAATTCATTTCTAATGAGTGCCCAATTAATTTATACAAATGTCTGCCAGATTGAAGGAAAAATATTGGAAACTGCAGCTGCACCTGACCCTCCAAACCCCAGTGCCAAGTGTCCAATTTATAGATGGAACCTGCAGCATAAATACAACTACATGGTAAATATCTATTCTGTGATTGATATAAATAAACCGAGTCACCTTTAAAATATTTTTTCCTCCTCTACCTTGACAGGATGTGTTGCTACTTAGTCAGTTCATCAGGTCAGATGGAGGGATGCTACCCAAAAGAGTCACAGGTCTTTGTCCTGAGGAGCATCGCAAAGTTGCCGTGTGTGTGCAAATGGCTCACAGGGCAGGTGCGTACTGATGCCTCCGTCACTCCCGTGATACTTTATATTCGTGGCCAAATACCTTTGCAGTAACTGCTGTGGATAGATGCTGGTGGTGTTTCACATAGAATACTAAATGCACAAATGTTTACAGTGCGCTCAGTTACTGCCATACAAGTATTTTTCATAAATTACTGTTATCACAGTATGACATTACTCCTACATTAGCCTACGACGCTATCAGCGGCGCGTAAACAATAGATCTTATTTTGATTTTGGGCCCAAGGTTTGCTTCCCGACCACAGACCCAAACTTCGAGAGGGCCACATTCCAAAGCCCAAACCACAACTCAACAGGTGATGCCAACATTTTGTCACACACAGAATATTATGTTTTAAACTAAATCCTCAGTCTGTCTCATCTTCTTCCAGATACCTGACCCGCTGGGCCATCAAATCAGTCAAGCCCATCTACAAACGCGGGCTAAAATGGTGCAAGAAACGCATGGCTGTCGGAAGCCCCCTGCTCAAGGATAACGTGCGCTATGGCCCCAGGCCCATTTACACTAAACACTGAAGGATGCCTGTGTCGCAGCTGCTGGAACTACAGATTTAAATCAGGGTGAGGACTCGTCTAGACCATTTAATCCAGCCTGCCATGTAATTTTCAAAACAAAAAACAAACTCAGAGTTTTTTGCATCTAAAGTTAGCATGATTTGTGAGGATTGAAATGTAGGGGAAAAAACGTAGTCATTTTGATTGCTGTCTGTTTGCTCCAGGCAAATGGATGCAACAACTGTTTATATTACATTCTTATTTTTATGTGCGTGACATCTTCCATATCCTTTGTTGATCTTCTAAAAAAATAAAAATAAAAATAAAAATAAAAAAAGCCCTCAAAGTGGTTAAGTAATATCATCAGGTAAATAAAATCTGGGATGTAATGTTGATTTTGTTTTCATTGTTTTTATAATGATTCAAATTGAATGAAACAATAAGACAAATACATTTTGTCATACAGAACGCTACACCTTTCTTTTAAAGCATGAACGGTAGGTCCAAATTCTTGGTCCCGTAGCCGATGTAGATGAACCCGTGCAGTGGCGTCATGGGCACGTGATAGAAGGTTAGGCCCAACCACAACAAGCTGCGAATCACGCATACCTTGTTGGCACTCTCAAACTGAAGACTCCACGATCCTAGACAGGCAGAAATATTGAAACAATGAATTACAATATTACCTACGGTGAACCTCACATCTCACTGTCACCTTTTGGAATGTCCTCACTCAGCGGATCCAGGAAGTCCAAAGCAGGGTTCAAATCGGCCATTTCCCACAGGGATTTCTTTTTTAAATTCTTGGGCTGGGAGAAATGAAGAAAATTTTCAAGTTTCCCCGCCTGGGTGTAGGAGAGACCTGAGACAGACATTGCATTCAGTTTTTCCCGCCGAGCATCTCTGTGTCCGCACGTGAAAGCGATTGACGCCACGCTCACCGCCAAAGCTGCGATTAATCTGGACGATGCCGTGCGTGCTGTTGATGAAGGCGCCCCGCGGCACCACGGAGGCTTCCTCGTTGATGTGGTGAACTGTCACAGCCAGCCTCGTCTCCTCCGTCACTTTGGTCTGAACACGAATGCAAATCCAAACTAGATTTATTCCGTTCACATATATTCTATTTAGTGTTCATCTGATTTTCTCCATTCATTGCCAAATGCGCCTTAATGTGGTTTATTTTGTCACATTCTTCAAATACTTTCAATTTACTTGTATGCAAAAACCGACCTGAAACTGTGCTAATTACTCACTGTCGATTCCTCCACCGAAGGATCGTGTCTTTCTGCTTGTTGTCGGGACTCGTACACAAATGATGGGTCGCCTTCGAATCGACCCTTTGCTGTTTTGGACACGTCCGTGATCATTTCGGCCGTGGTCGTTGGGATCAGGAACCAGTCGATACAATTGAAGCTAGAAGCCCAGGCCAGAATGAATCATTAAGGCAAACGTGCAGTTTGAAAAGAATTCAATACTCAATTCAATATGCGTGTCACCTGTAGAAATGCTGCGTGTCCTTAAGCTCGTCAGCCCTTCTCCCCTGAGCGATGAAATAGTGCTCCTTTAAACCGAGTATCTTGCCCCAAAACAACACTCGATTGAACTTGTAGTTTTTCTTCAAAATAATCAGTGACGTTTGTAGAGCTGCCCTTTGCTCGGTGTTTAAAATGCACCCGCTGCCCGCAACCAGCTCCAACGAGTAGGATAACGAATTAGCGTCCATTGTTATTGTTGTTCGTGCGTTATAATGGCTGTCTGGGCCGTTATTAGCTCGCTAGCCACCGCCGGACAACGCTTCCGTGCATGGACTTTGGTCGTTATAGTGTCAGTAAACTCACTCGTCCTAAATTATTAGCTAATGCTTCGTTCTCGAAAGTTTTCTATGGACTAGTAATGGTTTTGGCGTCAATTTTTCGTCCTGCGAGCCGGAGCATTGCTTCCTGGTCACCATGGCAACGCTTACACAAACCATTGGTTGGTGCTTGCCGAGCAGCGATGATGACGTGGCGGAACGTCAAAATATTTAAATATGTCGGCACCGCCCAAGAGAAAGAGCAGTATTTCTAGTGTCTTCTCAATCTTACTAAATTAAAATGATATATTATGGTATGTTTTAATTCAATAGATACACAGTGCTTTTCTAAATACCACTGAATGGTTATATATTTTTTGTGTGAATATATCTTTACGTATGTCAAAGTCAAAGTCTGCTTTATTGTCAATTTCTTCACATCAAGACACAAATAGATTGAAATTACGTTTCCCACTATGTGTGTATGCATGTGTATATGTATATACTCCGAGTGTCCACTTCACAGCAGACCTTGGTCCAATCCCACTTGGTACAGGATAGGAAGGGAACTTGGAAGCGGTGGCCGTCCCGCTCGTTCTAGGAAACCCACCGCCCCGGGCGACCGGCGTTGCCACGACACTAATCCCGCCACACAAAAGGCGAGACCGCGTCACTTAGCATGTCGCTGCCAGACGCACTTGTTGGCTCAGGGGTCACGGCCATCGATCTCGGCACTGACACGTGGGCGAAACCTGTGCACTAAACTCTGTTTAATTCCTATTTGATGCACTTTATATGAAAAAACATTGCGGCTCTCAATGGCCTGGGAGTGCAGGATGAAGTGAATGCTGAAAGAGAGGCAAAGCAGGCAAGAAAATAATGGTGTCTGTGTGGCACAAAAGCACAGACAACAACAATGGCAAGAATGCATTGAGAGGGAAACTGGACCGACTGGGTTGCACACCTACGCACAACTCAAGAGAGTTGTTCTGTTGTGTTTTGAGTTGAACCAGAATGCTTAACAAATGTTTGAAATTAGACCGACTCCAGCAGGCCTTCCAGCGCAAGCCAAATTTCTTATGGATTATACTCTGTGCAATCTGTGTTGTTTACATCTGTCAATGTCCCATTCAAGCTCACTGATCAGTGCCAAGTAGCCTTGGGTTGGGGGTCAGTCTTTTTATGTCACCGACTAACCTACATATGTTCGTTGTTAGGGCAGCACTCCACTGCCCAAGCATAACAAGCGTGATAATCAAGCGTGGCCCAAAGTCTTTACATGACAACAGACTAGTGGAGGCCTCAGTCAGCCCTGGTGGGAAGCGTGTGATGAGAAAGAGAGGGTAAAAAAGGGGGGAAAATGGCAGAAGTACAAGAGGGGCTTGACAGTGGTGAGAGATCAGGTGAGGGGGCGGAGCTACAGGCACTATTGTCCAGTAATGGGCCACATACCAAGGTTTTAAAATTTCAGTCAAGTCTGTCTGTCTGTGCATTGGAAGAGTTAAAAGTTTCGCTGGTGCGCCCTCCTATGGCACAGTATGTTCATTACTTCAAAGGTATGCTTTTTTACCCAAAATAATAATGAAGCGCATAAAATGCTTTTTAAATTGTGGAAAAAAAAAGTTTAATTTGTTACAAAATTTAAAAAAAAAATTGGGGAGGGTAACAAAAGAAAATCTCAAAATAAAGTTTTTGTGTTATTTGTTTTAAACGGTCCCAAAAAAATTTTTTTTAAAAAGTCTGTCTGTTTGATTTGTAATCCCAACTCAGCGTGTACATAAATAACAGATGTGTGACATAAAGTGCATTATTATAACACGAAGTGCTTCCCCCTTGGCAGAGGTCCATTTGAATCATAAATCGCTCACTTACATCTTTGGTATCAGTAACGCTTATTTGTTATTTGTCATTCATTTCTCAAGACATTCATTCCACTTTTCTTTTTCCTCAAAAAAGGATGTGCTTATTTTTTTGGCAACAAATCACAAAGGCCCAGACGTTTGCTTTCTTGTAAACACGTCCCTCTGATATCAAACAAATGGCATCCTTTACCCTGGGTTAATCTTTGACACAATGTCATCACACCCCTATGTCCTTTGATGGCCGGGTTAATGCAAGATGTCAAACTAAGATTGTTCGGTGATGTCGTCCTCTTCAGGAGAGGGGCTATGCTGCAGGCTGCCCTCTGTGGAACCGTACGACTGCCAGGCCTGAGTCGCCTTTGGAGTCTCCGCTGACGATTTGGGATTCAGCACTCTGGGTAGGTAAACCTATAAAAATAATACGTAAAGATGCTTAAAAAAATCTAACTTGATGAATGTTTACTGAGGTTGTATTTATGACATTTACCATGGTGTTTTCCTCCTCTCCCTCAGGTGTGTCCTCATCTTCCTCCTTCACCTATGTCAAGAGAGACCACAGAAGGTGTCACCAGATGAAGAAATGTGACACAATATCTCGCTCACCGTGTAATTGTGCGGACTGAGATACTGCAAATGGCCAAAACAGGTGTAGCTGATGCAGATGAGGATGGTGACGACAAGCACAACCAAGGTAAACAGAGAAGTGGGTGCCCAGAAACCTGCAATGTCAGAGGTTTTTAATATTTGCTACTAGCTAATAATTGTTCGGAAGATGCCATTGTTTTCAGCCACTGCATGTCACTAACCTGTTCTAAGGACTGAAAAGAAATAAAGCCATATTAGGCAGATGATGGGCGCGGCCAGAGCTTGATTGACAGCCTTTAGGTGGACTTGGCGGTCGAGACGTGTCGGCAAGTAGGCGAAGTACAAGTTGTGCTTGTCTACCAGGTGCTTCAGCGTCATGTATAGGAGACCTCGTTGGGACATGCAGGCAATAGAAACATTTAAAAGGGCATCTTCAGTTTACATTGGTCCTGGCATACCACATTTGGGGCTTAAGTAAAGATGCAAGAATTCGCGAGCAAACTGGTGTTCCAGTAGACTCAAACTGGTGGCATTCCACAAGGCTCGCTACGAAGTACACATCTTTGTTTCCCATACGAAGAATTACCTTACTTGTAACCTACTGCATTTGAGGTGGATGTTTGTCATAAGACTACGGCTCAGTTTTAATTCATCTAGCTATTGTGTTTCCGAAGTAAATGAGCCTCGGACCTCAAGAATACCGAATATTCTCTATGTGCATATGTCTGCTGTCATACTCACCGAAAGGCACAATAATGGGACAAATGACACTGTATGCCATGATGACTGTAAACACACACAGGATCCAGCCATACATGGCACCATACTCAAACTCATAGGCTTGGTTCTGGCAATAGAAATAAAAGAATGTCATGTAATAAAACAGAAAAATAAAAGCGGCTGCAATATTTCTTGAATATCGTTTATTTGGCCTTTTGAGCAAAACATTTAGACTGTGTGTATAGTCTCGGTGTGGCCGCTCACAAACCTGTTTGACGTATTTCCTTTCAGCGGCTGAGCGGGCAAATGCTAGGCGGATGATGTACAGAAGCAGACCGGGCAATCGCATCAGATCCATGGCCGAGCCCACCAGGGCCGCCGCGATCACGTAGTTGACGAAAAAGGCACCTTGGTCAGGTAAGAAAACGCATCTAGTGGGGAAGAGAGTTGTTTAGAGTAAAATAACATGTCAACATTATGGATAGAGCAGAATGTGATGATATTGTGCAGAGCAGTTACCAAGAGGTGTCAGTAAAAAGGACATTTGTGCAACCGTGAGAGGAACTTACTCAAACCTCAGCTTCCCATCCGTTAGAAATTCTTTGTCAAACAGCCAGCGGAAAAACAAGGCGAGACTACATGGAGGGAGAGAGGGAGGGGGGGAGTTAGGGAGAGAGGGAGGGGGGGGAGTTAGGGAGAGAGCGAGAGAGCGAGGGAGAGAGAGAGAGCGAGAGAGAGAAAATGACTTGTATGCCTCAACCCAAAAAAAATATCATAATTTGGTACATATGTTTTAAATAAAACTGATATACAAACTGCGTTTCCAATAAACGAACCAAATAATGTATTGACAAATGTGTACATTTTTTTGAAAACTTTCAAAGAGTTTGTCTTTGAAAGAAATTCAGAATGCAAACAACCGCAACACTTATTTGTGGAGCGTGAAGCCCTTTGCAATTACCTGGTGAGTCCGAGCGAGGGAAGGATGAGCACCATGAAGAGCAGGAAGAAATAAAGCTTGTGCATCATACTCAGCTGCTCGCTGGACCTGAAAGAACACACAGGGATGATTCAGTCTAAAGTGCCACATCACTTAGCCCACCAATGAAGCATCACACCTGCTCCAGTGGGCCTCCCCCAGTGTGGAGTAGTAGACGATGGTGGGCAGCAGTGCTGAGAAGCACCACAGTAGGAAGGTCGGGAAAAACTGACTGATGATTGGGTTCTGTGGGGGAGCGAGAGAGAGGTCAGATTTGAAGCCTGACAGGCCGTGGCGATCTCGAGAGCGTACATTCAGATAATAGATGGGCATGGTGACGTTGAACTTGTCCATGGTGTTGATGATGATGGTGGGGGTGGTGAGGAAGGTGAGCAGGAAGAAAAGCAGGAAGTTGAGCATCATGTAGCGCAAGAACCAGGAGAAACCCTGCACTGACAGATGGTCCCTGGACAGGAAGTGGACATTGATGTGAGTTGCCAGGCTCCATTCTATTCACGATGCAGCGGCCTTACCAATAGAGGTTTTTGGGATGGGGCGCGAAGCTGACCCTCCATTTCCTCACTTTGATACTCGCGCTCTTGCTGGATGGCTGAGGCTGTCGGCCGCAACAGCAACTCGTGCCGCCGCATTCCAGCGCATTGAAGTCTTTCAAAACGCTAATGAGCACGGAGGACAGGCGTTAGGGACAGGAATGATGAACTTTTCAGCAATGACAAGTGGCCAGCTTTCCCGTTATGCCAGAAAAGAGTTGAGTCAATTTTGGCCCTGGGCCCAAACACATCAGACAGGGTCTGTGACAGCTAATGCCGCTTAGCAGTGCTGACAGTGTTGGACTGGGTTCTAATATGGATTCCCAGCTGGCACCAATGTGAGGGTGTGTTAAATGATTACTCACTACTTAGCCATGGCTTCAGTCTGAAGGGTGACAAAGGCAAGCCCCAGGGGGCGCTGTGGCACCATTTCCACCTGCTGCCTGACCTCCTCCAACAGGTATTTTTCTTTGGTGCTGTAGTATTGTATAGCATCCACCTGAGGGAAGATGCATGCGAGCACCACAAGTGATTACAGTTGCTGGCAATCATCTTGAAGCTTATTTTTAATTCTAGTCATATACCTTGTCACAGTTGACGCAGCAACAGAGATAACCGCAGAGTCTGGGATGTATTGGTTCCCGCTGTCCCGTCTTCTCCAGAACACGCTCGTAATAACGCAGGTTTTTTCCAGCTCGAACCCTCAGGGTGAAAAAAAAAAGCTTTCATTGACTCATGTCGCCGTTTTGTTTTTGTTTAGATGCCTGAACTAATTTGCCAATCTAGTTGTTATGACACCCTTGTGTTCTTACCTTTCCTTATCAAGGTGCATGAGCTTGGCCACATCATAGGCAATGTTGACCGCACACACTCGGCAGGTGGGGTACGCCTCTCTGTACAAAAGAACAGCAAACAATAAGGAACAGCGCAGTACTCTTGCTAGCTTGCGAGTGTCACGCAAACTCACGTGAAATGTGTCTTTACGTCGTCCTCTGTCGCCGTTTTCGGAATGGAGGTCACAAACAAGGTGTTTCGTGCCTACATATGAACATGGGGGATCACTATCCAGCCTAAATGAATCTTAAGCATCAACTTCTGATTTTATGTTCGGCTGAGACTCACTATGTCTTGACCCATGCCTTTCATTTGCGATGTGTGGTGTCGCAGCAAAACAACAGTGAGGCCAAGATATAGGACGGCAAAAACTGTGTGAAGCCACAACCAGTCGTTTCTGGAGAGAGAAACCACAGTCAATACACTACTGAATCTTTTGTGCACTTAAGTTATTATAAAATTCTTAAGCACCATTTCATGCGTATCTTTCTTTAGTACCTCAAAACAGGAGGTTCTTGTTTCACATTGCGCTTCTGTTGCTATAGTGGCAACCCGTATGTGAATCTGACTGTCTATTGCTAACCAGTCGTTAAGTCATAATTACAGTAAATATTTGCATGAAGAACACTTTAATATCTGGACTGAGTAGCAAGGCTTGTTGATCCGTTGACTCCTGCAATGGCAAGTAATTGAGATACAGTGGAGCCTCGGGTTTCGAACGTCCCGGTTCTCGAACAAACCGGTATTCGAACAAAAAATTCGAGATTTTTTTGCTTCGGATGTCGGACGAAATTCGGTTGTCGAACCTTGTGAGATGAGCCAAGAGGACCCGCATGCCAACTGACTCCGTTCGTTATTACGTTCTCGTTACTCTGAGGATTGCATCAACTCTAATCATGCCTCCAAAGGAAGCAAGTGGGAGCAGTAAAGCACTTCAGGACTTTAAAAATATTTTTTAAATTTCAGCGACGGCTCTGTCACAATAATGCGACCAGCGCGTTGCAGTTGTGCGGTCGGCGACGCGCTACGGTTGCGCGTTCGGCGGTGCGCTGCAGTTGCGCGATTGGACAAAAATGCGCAAATGAAAAAATGCTTAAAAAAGGCGGGGTTTTTTTTGGTCTTCGAACGGATTCATTATTTTCCCATTATTTGTAAAGGGAAAATATGATTAGGAATTCGAACGATTCACTTCTCGAACAGCCTTCTGGAACGGATTGTGTTCGAAAACCGAGGCTCCACTGTATTATGTAAATACGTGCGGACCTAGTACAGAGCCTTGTGGGACACCACTTTTTACTGGTTTACTGTTAATAAGCGTCATGAAAAAACAAAGCAAGTGGCAGCCCACAAGTTTTTACATCCTATTTTAGATTATATTGTACTTTGTGCTGCGTACCCCTTTTGGAGATTCCCAATAGTCGTTCTTCCAAAACTCCTTGGATTGTTGCCTGAAAGACATAATCGGGATAGAAAAAGTGTGCTGTGAGTCTTCTTTTTACTTTGTTGTACCTTATTCAGTTGTTATATTTGCCATTAGAATATGAGCTGTTACGCTGTTGTAAGGTGTGTTTACATAATTAACCGGCATCAGTCTTCTCAAAAGGAGAAGCAGCGTTAAAGGGACTTTTTCTTCCACTTTTAAAAGGCTCAATACAATGCAGTGTAGGGGAAGCCAATCTAGTAGTGTCGTTTTTATCCCTGATGACTGTATGACCTTGAAGTGAAGTAAAATTCTGAGGCACCAAACCTCACCTAGCAGGTCACCCGTCAAGTTGACGGGCAATATGATTGAGAGGGAGGTGACCGTAATGACCAGCAAAAGGATGACCAGATGACGCTGGAAGGACAGGTAGTGAACGGCGTCCTGGCCGCATCTGGCTTTTATTTTTTCGTCACTGACAAAGACAAACGTTATTTAGAAGGTATCAGGACTTGACCGCCAATCAGATGACAAAGGACACTCACTCCATTCTGAGGATGAAAGGCAGCCAAGAACAGAAACCCTTAAGAATGACACACAAAATAGATGTTCAGATTGTGCGACATATTACTTTGGACTATTGTTATAAATTATTTGATTCTACGAACCATTTCATACTCGAGGTCATCCGTATTGGACACACAGGATGAGGTGTGTTTGTACTGATGGCGTCCCGACCCGTTGACCCTAAAACATAAAAATTGAGTGTTAATGCAATTCTTTGAACACACTTTGACCAAACCCAGAAATTGATCGTCTAATTTAAAACCAACCCTTCACTGTCCGCAACCAATGCCAGGCGTCCGTAGTCCCAGAACTTCCTCCGTATAATTGAGAACAGGACCAGCAACACCTGTAGGACCAAAAGACAAAAGTCCATCCATTTTACAGAACCATAACTTAACTGCTACAAACGGAAGCTCGTACCAAAAAGAAGCTAAAGTTGAGAAGCAGCACCACAGGCACTCCCCCAAAGTTGCCTCCATTCAGGACGGTATTCTGCGTGCTGTTGAAGCAGGTCTTGTCGTTGGGGCCGCTAGACCCAGTGGTGCTGTTTGAGCCCACTAGGGTCCACTGCTCCCACCACCTCGATGACATCACTGCAGGCCGGGGAACTGACAGTTAGTTCTTAGAGCACAATATTTGGCTACTCTCAAAATGAAAACAAATCATTTCTAGTTTGTGCTCAAGTCTATTTGGAGTGTGAGTACATTTGCTACACTTGCAAAGTTTTCCTCTCTAACTCGGACCACGGGAGTTTGGTTACGCACGTTGATGCGTTTTGCTCGTGTAACTTCTTCGCTCCACGCCTCAACTGAACCCTCGCGCCGCAAGTCACGAGTTCTGCATTTACACGGCTCGCTCGAGAGGTCGTCTTATAGTGGAAGTGATATTCAAGAATTCAAAACGACAGGCGCTTATGCCATTTTTGCGTGACGTATTCTCGCGACTCCCCCACCCCACCCCAAACAAACAAACAAAACAAACAAACAAAACAAACAAACTAAGAAACTCGTGGTGGTAGTTGGAAAAAAAAAGTTTCGAAAGCCAACGAAATACTAAAGCGGAACCGGAGATAGACGATCGCAGAACTTTTCTTACCTTACTGACAAGTCACCCCCATCCGCCATCCAAACTTGACCTGCTAGTTAGAAAAGGAGACGCACGACGTGTTTGGCTTGCTTACGTGGCCGAGAGAACCGCAACCCACCCTGCCTTGTGCTGTTTGCGCCTGTATAGCTGAACCGCAAAGTAAACTTAAAGCCGTGGAGAAAGACAGTCTGTGTGCAGCCCGTCCCACTTCAGGTTCCGCGCATGCGCAGACGGTCGACAGCTGCCAAGAGTACAAATGTCACGTGAAATCGGGAAGCGCAATCGAAAGTAATCGTTTATCATAAAATTAAAGGTATGAGTAAACTAGTAAGCATATGTCGAGTTAAAGACATTTAGAGCCAATCAATGTAAATATATAATGAAAATAGATAAATCAGGTATGGGCAACTGATCAATTTTTCAAATTTGTTTTGGATTTTTTTTTATTTATCCGAGCCCAAATAAGTTTTCAAATAAACACTAAATAGATATCAGGGGAGCTGGGGGAGGACAAATCCATGAAAAGCTGGAAAAACCCAAAGCGTGACGTGATGTTTTCTACTTTAAGAACACAATCCATCTCATGTGACCAGAACATTGGGCCAAGAAAGTACCAAGAAAGCCGCAAAAAGCCAAAATGAAATGTTTGCGACTTCACGATTAGTCTTTTGGAAGCAGGTTTGACCAAGATTTAAGCAAGGATTAGCATGGCATATCCGACACGGCGGGCAGAATGCGGCTGGTTCCGCATTTGAGCCATTTGGGAGATGTGTAGTGATTTGTGTGGGACGAAGCGTCACTAAGCAATGTCACGGGCGCAGATCACATGGTCAAATTAATGAAGCCAATGCAATTAGTCATTCAATTTACTGTAACATTGTCGGTTGTGCAGCCTTCCCCCCTCCAGCTTCCCATTATGTGATGTTTATAGACTTCCACCCACACTGTTCAATTTTGCCTGCTGTGTGTTTGTGTCTCTCTCGTCCCATGTCAATGTGTACTCACACTGATGTTCATGTTGTGGCTGTGTTGTGCGCTCACAAGTGTGAGTGTTCATGCCTCGCTGTGGGACACGTTGATTAGCGCACGGCGCGGCTCAGCTCCCAGCTGTCCTCCCGACCGGCCGCTGATTGAAACCAATCAGGCTTGCGATGGCCCCATTGCGGTGACCCCTCACCCCGCCCGCCCCCGGCCTAATCACCTGCTGATTGGCCCATGCAGGGCCCCACGTCGGCGTCGCTCCCCTCCCCTAGGCACGGAAGGTTAATTTGACCAGCGGATGAAGCCTCCGGAAGGGAATAGGAACGTGTGCTGGGCGATATTGCGTGGATATAGACCACCTGTCAATCACGGCCACTTAAGGGGAGAGGGGGAGGCAAGAAAAACTGTGACAGTCAGGAAGGAAGGAAGAGCATCTTCCTGCTGAATGGATCTAGTCTTTATTAACTTAATACACTGCTTCAATTGTATACCATATTATTGTACAGTAATTACTTCGCTTTAAAACTGTTCAATATTTTTATAGCAACCCTTCAGTTTGTGTGTGTGTGTGTGTGTGTGTGTGTGTGTGTGTGTGTGTGTGTGTGTGTCATTACAGAAATAAGATGAGCCCAAGCCCTCTTGTGATTGTGAAATGATACGAGCTAGCATATTAGGAGGTTCGCTGAAGCTGTTGAAATAAATAGAGAAGCAACTAGTTGTTTTGTGTTTGCACAATATGTCTCCCGAGCATTCACTCCATAACAAGGAGAGGAATTTGCGACTGAAACTGCAGTTACCAGATGAGCTAATATTTAGCCTAGCTTCTTCGCTTTCTTCTTCTACTCGACTTTTTCTTAGTTTGCTCTGTGGCACTATACTGCCTCTCACAGGTGGTGTGCTGTGTGTCACAAAAAAATAGAATGTCCAAACCAGATTCGGTTGAAGTTGGGAAATTGTGTAAAATGTAAATAAAAACATAATATAGCGATTTGAAAATCCTTCTCAACCCATATTCAGTTGAATACACTACAAAGACAACATATTTAATGATCAAACTGATCAACTTAATTGCTTTTTGCCAAATAATACCGTATTTGCCGGTGTATTGGTCGACCTTTTTCGATCCAAAATCGACCGAAAAAAATCGACCTCGACTTATACACCGAGTCATAAAATTTAACTTCGTATTCATCGCTTCAAATGTGATGGTAACCAAGGCTGTTTTTCATGCATCTCATTGTGCGTGGGTGTGCGTCCGTCAGGCTCATCAAACAGCGAGAAACTGAATCATTATAAAGCGTTCGTCGCATTAACACGCATCCTCAGCAACAATTTCAAATATTCTCACCTCAATAACGGACATCGAAAGCCAGGCAGCGACGATGACTGCTAGGGGGAAGTACTGGGTATTGAGCGAATGTGCGAGTCATCGCGCGTCAAGCAACGACAATAACTACCGGTACGTAAGCATTCAATCGCCATGTCTAAATGAATGTCGTTGGCACTTAGAAAATATTCGCCAAACTTGGCCAGACTTCCAGGGGAAGAGGCCGAATTTTCACTTGTTCTGGCCGACCGGAGGAACCAGCCGAGGCGGACACTTTACGGCGGTTGAGTCGTTGGCACTTAGAATATATTCGCCAAACTTGGCCGGACTTCCAGGGGAAGAGGCCGAATTTTCACTTGTGGTGGCCGACATGGGGAAGCAGCCGAGGCGGACACTTTACGGCGGTTGAGTCGTTGGCACTTAGAAAATATTCGCCAAACTTGGCCGGACTTCCAGGGGAAGAGGCCAAATTTTCACTTGTTCTGGCCGACATGGGGAACCAGCCGAGGCGGACACTTTATGGCGCAAGAGCCGTTGGCACTTAGAAAATTTGAACCGGGCGGCGTGCGCGAGTGCGCAGCCCGCTGGAAGTCGAATGAGGCTCCGCGATTTCATACGCGGTGCTTATAAAGTGCCGATCTGCTCGGCCGGAGCTATTTTCGGCCACCCGGCGCGTGTGCACGGCCTCCCGGCTGTGCCGGGCGGCGTGCGCGAGCTCGCCGGCTGCTGGAAGTCGAATGAGGCTCTGCGATCTCCTCCGCGGTGCTTATAAAGAGCCGGTCCGCTCGGCGGAAGCTATTTCCGGCCACTTGGCGCGTGTGCACGGCCTCCCGGTGGTGCCGGGCGGGGTGCGCGAGTGCGCTGGCCGCTGGAAGTCGAATGAGGCTCCGCGATCTCCTCCGCGGTACTTATAAAGTGCCGATCCGCTCGGCTTGGAGCTATTTCCGGCCTCCCGGTGGTGCCGGGCGGCGTGCGCGAGCTCGCCGGCCGCTGGAAGTCGAATGAGGCTCCGCGATCTCCTCCGCGGTGCTTATAAACAGCCGCATGCGCACGGCCTCCCGGAATTTGAACACATTTCGTCAATAAATTTCGCATATTGAATTTTGAAGTTTAATATAATGCAACAATTGAGCTCGACTTATACAAAGGATATATCATAAAATCGTAAATTTCCGTCGAATTTTAGGGGGTCGACTTATACACCGAGTCGACTTATACACCGGCAAATACGGTAATTAACTTGGAATTTCATGGCTGCAACACGTCCAGTAGAAGTTGGGAAAGGTGGCAAAAAATACTGAGAAAGCTGAGAAAAGCTCATCAAACACCTATTTGGAACATCCCACATGTGATCAGGCTAATTGGGAACAGGTGGGTACCATGATTGGGTATAAAAGGAGCCTCCTCAAACATGCTCAGTCATTCACAAGCAAGGATGGGGCGAGGTTCACCACTTTGTCCACAACTGCGTGAGAAAGTAGTTGAACAGTTTAAGAACAACATTTCTCAAAGCAAAATTGCAAGGAATTTAGGGATTTCAACATCTATGGTCCATAATATCATCAAAAGGGTATCTGGTGAAATCACTGCACGTAAGCGCCACGGCCGGAAACCAAGACTGAATGACCGTGACCTTCGATCCCTCAGACGGCACTGCCTTAAAAACCGACATGAGTGTGTAAAGGATATCACCAAATGGGCTCAGGAAAACTTCTGAATACCACTGTCAGTAAATACAGTTCGTCACTACATCAGTAAGTGCGGGTTAAAACTCCACCATGCAAAGCAAAAGCCGTTTATGAACAACATCCATAAACGCCGCCGGGTTCTCTGGGCTCGAGCTCATGTAAAATGGACTGATGCACAATGGAAAAGTGTTTCGTGGTCTGATGAGTCCACTTTTCAAATTGTTTTTGGAAACACTGGACGTCGTGTCCTCCGGACCAAAGAGGAAGCGGACCATCCAGACTGTTATCAATGCAAAGTTCAAAAGCCAGCATCTGTGATGGTATGGGGGTGCATTAGTTCCCATGGCATGGGTGACTTACATTTCTGTCAAGGCAACATAAATGCTGAAAAGTACATACCGATTTTGGAGCAACATATGCCGCCATCCAAGCAACGTCTTTTTCATGGACGCCGCTGCTTATTTCAGCAAGATAATGCCAAGCCACATTCTGCACGCGTTACAACAGCGTGGCTTCGAAGTGAAAGAGTCCAGGTTCTCCCTTGGCTCGCTTGCAGTCCAGACCTGTCTCCCATTGAAAATGTGTGGCGCATTATGAAGCGTAAAATATGACAGGGAAGACCCCGGACTGTTGAACAACTGAAGCGGTTCATCAAGCAAGAATGGGAAAGAATTCCACATGAGAAGCTAAGAAAATTAGTCTCCTCTCTTCCAAAACGTTTATTGAGTGTTATTAAAAGGAAAGGTGATGTAACGAAGTGGTTAACATGCCCTTTCTGCTTCTACTGCACGTGTTGCAGCCATGAAATTCTAAGTTAATTATTTGAAAAATTAAATAAACTTTAAGAGTTTGACCATTAAATATGTTGTCTTTGTAGTATATTCAATTGAATATAGGTTGAAAAGGATTTTCAAATCATTATATTTTGTTTTTATTTACATCTTACACAATTTCCCAACTTCAACTGAATCCAGTTTGTATGTACCGTGTTTCAACCAAGATTGTATTTTAGACAAAACATATTTTTGCTTTGAAATTTAAAAGGTGTACCATGTACAGTAAATGATGCAGTTGCATGTTTATCCAGGGAGAGACGCTGTTTCATTCAATGTCATTTCCGTAGTCAATCATTTAGATTTTTTTAGCTGCTGTTTCAGAATTAACCTCTAGAAAACCCCTTTATAGTCCCTTTATATGTTACACAGGCTACGTGATCAACAGTTAAAAATTAATCTTAAAATCATTTTTTAATTTACTTTTTTTTTTTTTTTTACAAGTTTGCACAACTACCATGTCCTATACATTTCCTTTATCAATATTTTGACAAACTTAGGCAACTCTCCTGTGGTGTGTGCGTGCGCTTGTGTGTGCGTGTGTGTGTGTGTGTGTGTGTGTGTGCGTGTGTGTGTGTGTGTTTTTAGGGGGGGTGGCGTTGTGCACGTGTGTGAATGTGTGTATTTGAGTAAGATTGCTCTGCCTCCTGGTACCCGGTGGGCAGAATAATGCTGCCAGATTAGCATAGCATTAGCATATAATTTCCATGTCATTATCCCAGTAGCACCATACAGTTGTAGTACACGAATGCACGTGGTTCTATTCTCTCTATGCACTTTGTATCAACTGTTTTCATTTGTAACACGCTACTGTGGCTGTGCTGTTGAATGTCAGTGTGTCATAAAACTTTTTTTACTTAATTGTAGTGCAATAGTTTATTTTATCCTTTGATCCTTGAAGCATTCACTGGTGTCATCCAGTTATACCGTGACTTAACATGCGTTGTGCATGCCGTGTGCATTTTAATCCCTTTTGGCTTCAGTCCTCGCCATTTTGGGCTGGGTCGTGGTGGTCCGCAGCTGCCAGAAAGACCCCATATAGTGAGAGTGGCCTGTTTGGGGTCGCATCCCTTATTTACAAGAGGGAGCCAGAGCTGATGCTTTTCAAATGGCGCCCAGATGGTGACAAAAGCTTGATGGCGGTCGCGCTTCAAAGTCCGTCCATGCCTGTTGTCCAGCAACTTTATCTGCATCCCTCTCTGTGGTCACACCTCAGGTCGACTACAGGCTGTATTCTGAACCCTTGTTTACCACGGGGATGAGTTCCGGAACCACCTGAAATAGATGAGATGTGAAGCGCAATAAATGAGCCCCAACTGGTGGAGATTTGCGGAACACGATGACAAGTTGACAGCATCGTATCAGTTTGTTTGATTGATATCAGAGTGAAATCCAATTACGATTTGCACCTATTAGGCGAGTCGAAAAGTGGCGCAAAGTATCTGTCGACTAGCGTGTCATAGAACGCCAACACAACTTTTGTGTGTTAGTGTTGCACATTCTTGCCATTTTGCCCATCCATGTGTCTGCAGATGTTAATAATGCCTGTGGCGGTGCTGGTGGCTGCTGGCCGAGCTCCAGCGCGCTGCCCCCGCGGAGGGAAGTTGCCAGAGGAGAGAGCGCAAACAAGCAAACACGAGCAGGGGAGCGAGTGCGAGGGGCAGTGGCTGTGTAATTAGTGGCAGGTTTTTAGCAGCCCCCCTGCTTCACTTTAATTAAAAGCCGAAAGAGAGACGGTGGAAACAAGGAAAGGAGAGTAAAAAAAAAAGACAGTGGAAACAAGGAAAGGAGAGTAAAAAAATAAAAGAAAAAAAAGAGATTTTATTTTATTATTTTTTTTTGCATAGAGTTAATTCCGGTCGTGCCAAGGGGCAGATGTGCAGTCAGCGCCTTGGAGAGAAGCCTGATAGCTTCGAGCTTTTCCCAATTGGCTTCTGAGAGGCAGCATTCACCCTCAGTTTATTAATTTGGAATGAGGAGCAGGAGCGAATCGTTCAATCCAAAAGTATTTAGACACACGTCTTAATCAATTAATCAATCGAGACCTTTTGGATTCTTTCGGATCATTTTCAATGGCGAGTTGTGGACACAATGTCTTTTGCTCTTGACCGATCGCTTTTCTGTTGTCATAAGGACAACCATGATGAGTATCATCAGTTTGGCACGCTCAAACATGGCGAATAAAAAACTCTTGAATCTTGAATCAGAGAAGGTGATGATGATAAAGAGTCAGACATCTTTATAGTGTCTGGGGCTAGTGATGAATCAGCACTATCGGCAGCCGCCTCGATGCTGATGGAGAATTATTTGTCTTCAATAACCTCCAGCTTTGGATCCATATTGCTGAACAAGCTCCTTCTCCTCCTCCATCTCAAACTCACTTGTTCTTGCCTTGTTGCTCTGTCTTCCCCGCGGTACCGTCTTCAGCCACTTGATGGCAGCACCACTAGGCTGATGCTCTTTGGACATGATTGATTCATAGACTCATGATAACTTGACAGTGAATCATCACAGACATGATTTAGGTTAGCTTTCCCTGGAAGTCATTTTGTCTTATTACTTGATGAATGGAACTCGGATAGTCGCACTGTAGCTTGCAGTCCTAGTTTTGATCACGTTGGCGTCATGGCAATACGGTTCGATTTACGATTCGCTCGACTCTATTGTTCAAATTGGGCAATCCTGATATTGCTTTTGTTTATAGTGTGTAGATAGCCTCAATTACATTAACAGAATGACATCATACTGTACATATAGAAAGACAAGGCAACAGTTGAGGACATCCACCATTTTATGTATTTCCATAGTCGTCAGTTTGAAACTGAGCAGGACAGAAAACTATATTACAAGTTGTACAGCATATGACAAGCTAGTATCGGTGTCATGGTATCAGAGCGTTTTAAGAGAGCATGAGTAAAAACTGTCAACAGTCTCTTGCCTTCTCTATTTTTTTTTTCTTGATTTGGCATGTCGTGTATGAAAAGTCTAAAAGGAAGTGACACTTGGTCAGATACAAGAAAACCCATCTCGGGGTGTGTGTGTGGGGGGGGGGGGCAACACAGTGGATGCAGTGGGCTCTGTGGAAAAGATGGTTGGCAGTTGAGTGGTGGGTTAGGGATGGCGTTCAGCTGCAAAAGCAGCCACTTGGGGGAGAATGAGGAGTAAAGATATAAGGAGACAGCCAAAGAGCGACAGCTAGCAGCCAGCCAGCAGAAAGACACTGATACCCTTCACCCCCATCACACCCCCAGCCCTTCTCCTCTGCACCTCATCCTCCCTCATCCAGTCATCTGTCCTACTCCTTTGTGCCACGGCTCAACGGAACTGGCTTTGAGTGGCAGGCCGTCACACATCAGCTAGCAGCTAAGGCGCTCTGTGTGTGTGCGCGTGTGCTCGCTAGCTTGTGCAGGGAGGCCGCCAGCCCAGAGCCAACAGATCAGGAGGAAGAGCCTAAGTGGGTTTGTCAGTGCTGCTGAGAGAAAACAAACAAATGACGCAAAAAAACAGAAATGAAAGAAACAACAACAACAAAAAGCGGCAGGTTTCATGCACACACCGGAAGACACGGACACAGCACACACTCAGGCTCACGCAGAGAAAGAAAGGCGACTTAGAGCAAAGCAAAGCAAACCTGCCTGCGTGAAAGCGCCTTACTGCCTGCCTGCTAGCAAGAGATGTGACTGGATTCTTAAGCAGAGTGAGAGGGCCGCTACAGACACACACACACACACACACACACACACACACACACACACACACACACACACACACACACACACACACACATGCACACGCACACGCACACGCACACACACACGCACACACACACACACACACGCACACACACGCACACACACACACACACACACACTGACACACACACTCACTGACACACACACTCACATCTCAAGGTTCAGATGAAGGCTGGTGTCTCACGCCTCTTGTAGCGACGTGCCTCCGAGGCCCGTCCAGGTAGCGATCGTCGGGCTTGTTTGCACGCCTTCTTACTGTGTGTACGCGCGTGCGTGTGATTTCCCAGGGCGTCACATCACTGCTTTGATCACATTTATTGACCTTTTAGGTGGAGTGTGTGCACGCCTGTGTGTGTATGACACAGAGGGAAGCGCTAATACCAGAATTGGATGCTGAGGCGCAGTCGGCCCAGTGTGTGCAGGTCCTTTAAGTTTGATTGAATTGGCGTATTTGTGGTCGGAATGGAGGAAATGACTTTGACAACGTGAGGAAATCTCGTGCCCTCTTCTCTAGTGACTACTTGTCTTCACTCCTACCGTGTTTGTGTTGATTGCATACGCAGAAGGCGGCCGTTAACGAATCGCCGAAAATATCACCCCTTGAGAATTGACTTTTTTTTTTTTTTTTTTTAAAGAGTCAACCACAGTTGAAACAAAATGGTGTCTTCTTAAAAAAAAAAAAACTAAAAAGGGGATTTTTTTTTTTTTTTACAATATGCTACCTAATTGTCATAACAGGCTCTTGTCTGTTTCTGCCGATTGGCTTTCTGTTATCTTGACGAGAATACAAGCTGTTAGCCCCCCAACCACCCACCTCTCCCATCTATGTTATGTGTACACAATTCAAATATAAAGGCTAATTAAGATGAATGCGTATGTGTGAACCTTCTCCCGCCTGGCTGCGGCGAGCAATATCTCTTTGCGGGCCTAATTACGTCTTCAAGTGCGTAATTAGGGGGCCAACGTAATTGGCGGTTTGCACGCACGACACGCTTGCAGTTGGAAAACACAAATCATTTTTGACGCGGCGCTAACACGACCGTTTAGCGGCTGGAACGACAGGTAGTGCGAGGGCCGCTTGTACGCAGTGTCTTTGGGGCTGTCTTGTCTTGTAGCTGTCATAGTGAGTTATTTCCCAATTTTGTCAATTTTTGAGCATACATTTTGGTATTTTAGGGTATGTCATGAGACGCACACATCTTTTGAAGGCCCATTTGCAAATGACATGTGTTGCTGACGAGAAAATGATCTGCTTGGCCCCCATTTAAAATCCTCCCTGGCATCAAGAGTACCGCAGCCATCCCCCCCTCGCACCCTCCTTCATCTCCTCAGCTCCAGCACATCCATCGCTCGTCTGTCAAGGTGGGAGTGCACCCAATCCATCACGGGTCGAGATGTTCGCCGCGTGTGAACGACCAAATACGGGCATCGTGTTTGTGTATCAAAGTGCAGATGTGGCGCGCCGCTGCGCGCGAGGCTCCATTTTAGCCTCTTTCCGAGCGCCCTCACCTTTGATAAACACTTGAGTTGCGTGATGTCATAGTGGTGCATTGGCTCTGCATCAGATGAAATATCACATTATGAAGTGAAGGCGTGTCAGCGTGGGGGAAGGAGGAGACACACGCGCGCACACACACATCTCAGCAACACACCTAATCCGAGCGTTAACGCAGTCCCCTAAAAAGTCCCCCGTGGAGTCATTACGATGTAGTAGTGGCATTTGGCCAAGCCTTGCTGATGGCGTGTTGTTTTATTTACATACCACACGTTGATGTGGTCCTGATTCTGTTATAATGAATTAGAAAAAAAAAATCTTTGGATTTATGACGCCCATTTTCACGCTTGCTATCGCAGGAAATATGAGCGTGGAAGCAGAGGAGAAATGGTGGCATGCTAGCTGTGTTAAGTTGGATGGTCTTGTTTTGAAGTCAAAGCCAAATGTATTGATTCAGTCTTCACACACTGGATCCAAGGTGAACTCCAAGTGTGGTACAATTCGGTTTTGACCCGCATTCAAGGGGTGAAACGTAAAAGTATCGTTTTTTTCCCACACTTTACACACATCGTTTTTTCACATCTTAATGCAAAAAATGCTAACACAGACTTGCTAACAATTAGCATAGATAACATCACATCCAGTGTTATGTTTAGACCGTAAAGAAATAATACAATGCGCTATAATTACATTCTTCTAATCATATTCCCAAGTACTTTATTTTTATTGGTAATATTGTCCAGAAACTTTATACTTTCGAGATGTAGCCGCAAAATGAATTGCATCGCCATAGTGTCAATACAGCGGAATTGATGCGCATGTGAGAGTGACCTGACATATTTAACGTGTACTATTTTGTACTTGTTTTCACCTTATTAAACCCAAAGTGTGTCATTCCTCCAGCTACCGGTCAAAACAGTTTAACGCGGCAATGATGTCACGAAAGCGTGTGATTGGAATCCTAATGCAAGTAATGCTGGCTAACGATTTGAAAAAGCATTTACCTCAAGTACACCGAATGCAGCTCTACAATTAATGTCAGTTTCTGCTTTATCAGAGTATAAATGATGTGGTGGAGCCCAAAACAAAATTTTATTTTCAATGTTTTCGTATCACTAAATCCCCTCAGCCGATGTTATGGAAATACCTTCTCTCCTGTCACGTCTGAAGTATTTTAAGAGCGAGGGGGGCCACGGTGACTTTGTGCCTTTCGCCGGCCAAACGGACGCCACGCGGACGCCGCGTAGCACAAAAGCAATCTCAGTATTGATGCTTTGTGTTTTAATAAAAATCAATGGTGCTTGCCTTGTGTCAGGCGGGGTCAACTCTTCAATTCAATTTCCTCTCGGGATAGAGCTGCACGGCCAGGGGTTCGGCAAGTCTGCGTGTTTGCGTGCGGCGAGATGTACAGTATGTCAAGCTGTATGTCCTGGGGTCACGTCCCGGCGCAGCTGCTCTCTGGCCATCTGTTACAGCCTAAGCTTGAATTTATACAGTTTATCCTGTCACGTCTCGTCCCCAACTGCTCCACTATGTGTCTGTTGTCTTGGTTTCTGTCTGTGTGCTCGCCCCTCCCCTCCTGTGTGCCCATGATCAGTGTGATTATTCCCACCTGCCTCTCGTTACCTGTCATGTATATAAGTCCTGTCTGCCCCTCACTCCCTGTTAATATATGTTAATATGTTAAATAGCCGAAGACAGTAAGCTCAACCACTTTCACTCATCAAGACTCTGAAGGCCAGGTTGAAGGTTGACTCCAGGCTTAATAACAAGGGAAAAGGTGAAACTGGGAGAATACAAACCACATTGTATAAGCAGTCATACGAACTAAATGAATTAAATCAATATGAAATCTCAATCATGCTTCTATCCTATCGTCTAACATCACAGAAAAACTATCATTTCAGAACTCAAAAGATCTTTTTCGATCCACAATAACTTAAACAAAGATACATACCAACGATGCCTTGTATAACACAAAATGTAGGTAGTAGTTTTGCCGAACTGCAGCAGAGAATAAAACAAGCAACGTTCTCTTTAAACACTGTGCTGAAACCTGCGCTTACTTCCTGATTCTAGTCAAGTGACTTACTCTTGCTTAACACTGATCACAGACTACAAAGACATGAAAGGCATTTTGCCACAACCTTAAAGGTCCATTATACAGTTCTTACTGTTTCTTATCAGGGGAAAGAAGGAGGACCGTCTCGGAGATGGGACGCTGGTACAGTTTTGTCCCGCCCGTCTTGGAGACCTTGACCTCGACTTTACGTACCATGCCATCGTTGCTGGGGAAGACCTGAGTAATCAGTCCCAGAGGCCACTCGTTTCTCAAGAGCTGATTACCTTTGAGAAGGACAATGCTCCCAGGCTGGATGTCTGGGGTGGGAGCCTGCCACTTCTGTCGCTGCTGAAGTGATGCGAGGTATTGCTTCTTCCATCTATCCCAGAACGTTTGGGCCAGGTGTTGGACTTGACGCCACTGGGACTTGTGGAGGTCTTTGATCCAGTCACCGACTGGGGCTGAAGGTACACTCACCTTCTGGGTGAGGAGGGTTGCTGGAGTAAGAATGAAAGGATCGTCCGGGTCAGTAGACACTGGAATCAGAGGTCTGGCGTTGATGATCGCAGCCACCTCCGCCCTCAGTGTGGAGAGTGCTTCGTGGATGAGTCTCAAAGTTCCAAGCTGGAGGAACATTGAGTCCAGGATCTTTCGTGCTACTCCAAACATCCTCTCCCACGAATCGCCCATGTGAGAGGCGTGTGGAACGTTGAACTTCCATGCACATCCTTGGTCCAGGAGGAACTTCTCGACCGCAGCGTTGTCGACGTTCGAGGGGATCTTCAACTCCTTACAAGCGCCGACAAAGTTGGTTCCTCGATCGGAACAGATGAGCTTCACAGGGCCCCTGACGGCAAGGAAACGCCGGAGGGCGTTTATGAAGCTGGAGGTCTCTAAGGACTCAATGACTTCGATGTGGACAGCTCGTACACTCATGCACATAAATAACACTGCCCACCGCTTACTGTGAGCGAGGCCACCTCTCGTACGGCGTGATGATATGGTCCATGGTCCGAACACATCGATGCCCACGTTCGTGAATGGAGGTTCGGTAGAGGCGGTCTGCCGGAAGGTCGGCCATCTCCTGTGTTTGGGGGGTGCCACGCAGTTTGCGACATGTGACACACCCGTGGATCAGGCTGCTAAAAAGGGAGCAACAGCAATGTCTAAATGTTTTATGTTAATTTTATATTAATTTATACAAACATAGTTGCTCCATCAGAGCACAAACACGGCACACACAGCTTAGTAACTTTTCCATTACACATAAGGCAGAGCTCATTAACGTCATGACACATTGATACAAAACATTCAGTAGATAACAAGACATTCTTACGAGGTTATGTTTTTCCTTCTTTTCCCCTCCCCTTCCGTATTCCTGCTTGTGGACAGTATAAAACCTTCTGATCTGGAGTCTGACGTTGTTCTCATCTGCTGAAGTGCACTTGTACTGACTACCGTGAAGCAATCCAAGATCTTGCAAATAAAGAACCAACTATTACTCCACATCTTTGTTTTCTTTGCTCAACGACGGACATCTTGAACAAAACGCAACAGTGCTCACACGCCTTTTGCCGCCAATTATCCAGAAACCGGTAGCCCGCACAGCGCCCTCAGTGAACAGTCGTCCCTGATGTTTGGTCTTCTCATGGTGGTGTCGAACCAAGAGCGTTACTATGTGATGTTTGCCAGGTATGATGAGAGGGGTTTTCTCCTCTTGCTGGAGCTGCGCTTCTCTGACACGACCTCCGACCCTCAGCAGACCATCAGCGTCGATGAAGGAATCTAAGGTTTTGAGAGGGCTGTCTTTAGAAAGTTTCTCCTTTCGCGGACAGGCGTACTCGTGAGGGTAGATCTCCTCTTGAACTGCCCGGATGATGGTTCTTTTAGACTGAGAGAGTTCGTTGATTGAGATTGTTGCGTGGCAGTGATGCCAACCTTTGCAGCCACTGGCTTCGGTTGTAGAATTAATCTGGAAACAACGAGCAAAATGGGTTAGGCGAGCTATGGTGTGGGTCAACAATGTCCAACTTGAAAACTTGGAGAAGCGCTGAGACCTGAGTTGTTTGCTCGACATGGTTGTGCTCATAGTCGACACGAGGGGATGGATGTCTGGATCTGATGAAGGATTCACCAGCTCGAAGGAGTTTTCTTCAGGCTGGACCTTATGGGGCTGTTTCAGGAACGCAGGTCCAGACAGCCAGCTGGAGTCTGAGAGACGTGCAGCAGTAACGGACCTCGTGGCGATATCTGCAGGATTCAGTTCTGTAGACACGTGCTGCCACTGCTCTTCGTCCTCCTTCAGAGGTGGGGCCACTTCTGCATGTTTGTTCCGAAAGACCTACTCCATGAAGGTGAGGAAATGCTGTTTCATCGCTGGTTTGCTTTCCATGACGTTCAGGAACGAGAGGTCGTCAATGGAGGGAGCCACCTTATTATCATCCTTTGTTTGTTGAAACACTGTAGAACCCAGCTGGTCGGTTTCTCCGTTGCAGGTAAGTTTCTCTTAGGATGATCGGTGCCTTAGAATTGACTGGACCTCTCTTTCACCTGAAGGACGTTCGGGCAGGGTTCAAAGATGGAGGGGCGTTTCTGCTCTGTAGTCCTAGTATACAGGGCGTTTATGGTGTCAGGCTTGTGAACCCCTCCCAAACACACATTTCCGACGATCACCCATCCAAGGTCGAGTTTCTGGGCGAATGGAGCATCTCTTGGACCATTCACCTGATTGCGGACTTTATGGGCCGTGATGATGTCTCGCCCAAGGAGAAGCATTATGGGGGCGCTCTGTTCAAGTTCTGGGATGAGATGAGCAATTGCTTTCAGGTGAGGGTGGTTGGATGCAGTATTCGGACTTGGTATCTCGGATCTGTTGTTTGGGATGTTGTTGCATTCTACAAGACTTGGTAGGAGAAGCCTAACTTCGCCGTCCATGGATTCGATTTGGGAGCTCGGAGCTCTTCTCCCCATGGTTTCTGTCACTCCAGAGCATGTGCGGAGAGAGTATGGAGAAGGGGGTCCTTGAACATTGAAGGTGTCGAAGAACTCGGAACGAACCAAGGATCTGTTGCTGTGTTTATCGATGACTGTGTAGACCTTTGTCGCTTTCTCACGATGGTTGACAGGGTAGATCCTGACAAGGCAGATTTTAGAGCATGATCTGTTGCTCTCATCGCCACCGCAGACATCGGTGCAATTGCTTGTGACCTCCGAAGGAGCTGTAGGGGCTAGCTCCCCGCCATGCTCTGTAGTGGGGGTTGGCTCCTTGGTCTGCGATACTGATCCAGGGTGAAGTGCAGAGTTATGTTTCCCACTCCCGCATTCAATACACGTGGCTGTATACTTGCAGTCCTGGGCCATGTGTTTAGTAGATGTGCAACATTTAAAGCAGATTCTGTGCTCTTTCAGGAACACTCTCCTCTCCTTTATGGATTTCTCCCGGACAGCCCGAGATTTCCCTAACAGGTGGGGCTTTTTGTGAATAGGGCACTGGCGATCGGGGCTCTTGGCTCCAGCGCTGCGCTCTGCAGCACCAACGTCCGTCTTGTGGACTGAGATCTCCCTTTGTCTGTGCATTTTCGTGTTCTTGCTTGGTTCAGGAATGTCCGTTTGGCTAATGGCCTTGAAGCTCGGGTCATTCATGATTTTAGCCTGATGGAAGATGAAGTCCACGAAAATTCCGAAGGGGGGGAATGAAACTCCATATCATTGTTTGTAGCTGAATCCGTTAGTCCGCCACTTCTCTTGCAGGCTAAAGGGCTGCCTTTGAACCAAGGGACTTATTCCTCTGGCTTTGTCTAGGTACTGAAGGCCTGGAAGGGTTCCGTCTGCCTTGGCTGCTCTTAATTCCATCAAGAGGTCACTGAGCTCATGGAGCTTTGCACAGTCTTTGTTGGTGATTTTTGGGAAATTGTTGCTGCGTTGGAAGAGAGCCTCTTCGACTACTTCAGGGGGAGCATGCGTCCAGTCTGTCCCATGTCATCTGGGGGTCTTGTTGGGGGTGATTGACACTGACATCCCTGATACGCTTTGCATGCTCTTCCGACTCTTTCCCGAGCCACTTGACCAGTAGATCCATCTCCTCACTGGGAGTGGAATTGAGTCCTCTCACTGCGTTTTGAAAGGACAGTCGCCAAGCTCTGTAGATTGCAGGCTTGTCGTTGAATTGAGTCATACTTGTAGTGACCAGCTCGCGACGAGCGGAATATCTGACGTCGTTGATACCTTACTGGTCGTGCTGGTTGCTTTGGGGTGTGTAATCGGACACGGTAGGATGTGATTGACCCCGGTATCTGGGTGTATCTGTATATGCGCCCTGATGGCCTTGTGTATCTCTTGGAATGAGAGATGTGATAGGGGCATATTGTTGTGGCCAATGAGCTGGTAGTCTGTTCGCTGGCGTATAGGTGAGGTTGGCAATGGGACCATTCTCTGATATGGGCCGTGGAGCTGTAATAGAGTTACCTGGCACGGTATTTGCACGTAGATATGAATCAACACCTTGCGGGGGAAGATAAGGTGCTGATGCAGACTCTACGTGTAGCCATCTTGCCTCGTCGTGATGTGGTGCCATTGTTGGCTCTGTGAATCGCTGTCCAGGCTCATCTTGAGAAAATGGTTGTGATGCCAAGGTTAGCCGAGTACGTAGCTGAACAGGCTCATCCTGGGAGAGTACATGTGGCGGCGCTGGGGGCTCTGTGCATAGCTGGTTAGTGTCATCCTGAGTGAGAAGGTGCGGAGACGGGTTGGATAACACGTTTAGCGGGTCAGTTTTGGTAAGAGCGTATTCTTCCAGCGCGGTGGTTTAATGCTCCTTGGACTGCTGAGCGACATATTCTCTGGTCCGTTCCAGTGGGTTAAAGGGATTCTCATCGAGTTGAATCTTCCTGCTACCTCGCTCACTACCGTTGATGCTAGCTGCTGTTTCTAGAGCCTCTGCTTTGGCCTCAGCCGCAGCCACGATTTTCTCTAGTGATAGCTTCATCATGCGTGCCTCTAAATGTTCCTTTTCCATTTTCAAAATAATTTCTTTATCTGTGAAGGAAAGGAGTACTTTCGCTGCCTCGGCTTCGGCGCGGGCCATGGCAGCAGCATTGCCAGAGGACGTTTTTGTAGAACATGATTTGTAAGATTTAGACTTCAGTGACTGTTCCTTTTGTCCAACCATAGTCTGAGTTTGGCGTTTAACTTTGTTACCTTCTGCGATGAAGACGTTGTTTCACTGTAAGCTCAACCACTTTTCACTCATCAAGACTCTGAAGGCCAGGTTGAAGGTTGACTCCAGGTTTAATAACAAGGGAAAGGGTGAAACTGGGAGAATACAAACCACATTGTATCATCAGTCATACGAACTAAATGAATTAAATCAATATGAAATCTCAATGATGCTTCTATCCTATCGTCTAACATCGCATAAAACTATCATTTCAGAACTCAAAAGATCTATTTCGATCCATAATAACTTAAACAAAGATACATACCAACGATGCCTTGTATAACACAAAATGTAGGTAGTAGTTTTGCCGAACTGCAGGAGAGAATAGAACACGCAGCGTTCTCTTTAAACACTGTGCTGAAACCTGCGCTTACTTCCTGATTCTAGTCACGTGACTTACTCTATCTTAACACTGATCACAGACTACAAAGACATGAAAGATATGACACAGTCACTGAACGCTACATTTGGATCACCTTTACTGTCCGAATGGACAAAATTTCAGTGGCCAACATGAGCAGGTACTTAAAACAAATATAGGACATGCCGTTTGTTTTGTTTGCTGTCCGCCCACGACAGCTTGTGATGGCTCTGACATAATTGACAGTTCACAGTTCTGCGCTTTTTTTGTCTACATAAGTATTTTCAGCCCGTATTACCATTCACAAATCCATTAGTAATTTGCCCCTTCCAAACGGTTGCCTCGCTCGAGTGTTATTGATGAGCCGGCAGGCGCTCCGGCACGTCGGCGCGAGCGCGTAAAAGTGTCGTAAAGCGCCTTGAGTGACGAGCAAATTGCCGCATAAATACAGAGCGTTTACCGTTTTATCTTCATTTGGAATGCATTGGAAGCTTTTTAGTGGTGGGTGAAGGGAGTTGGAGGGAAGTGTGCCCACCCACCTCCCCCCATGATATGCGGCGTGCAATTCTCCCAGGCTTAGCACAAAAACATCGTAGATGAAATACAGTTGTGGATGAGGAGCTTCTGGTGATGGGAACCTGGCTGGGACTGAGATGGGGACCCCCTGCAGTACAGTGGATTGAACCTTCATTGTCTTAAACACATATATACCTGGATATACCTTCACATATTTACAATAGTGGCTTTATTGTTTGGATAGATTCTCTTCACAGCAGTCTTGCAGTCACATGGTGAAATAGCAAATAGCGGGATAGCTATAGAGGTGTTACTTCCATTCAGTAGAGATTAGATTGATGTGAGGTAGCATCACGGTCCTGCTTAGACTTCATTATTCTAAAAAAAGTATTTTCTGACAAATACTTGTCCAATGACCTACAGTGGACCCTCTCTATTCACAATGTACCTCATAGTTGCAATAAGTTGTCAGCAAAGTTGTTAGCTCGTCTAAGGAACCTTTACATTAAGCTAATCGGACCGTCATATGGCAAAACTACTGAACTTATTTAGAAACTATTGATATGAATTTATATATTTTTTTTAAAACATTGCCCAAATTGCAGCCTTTACCATTTGAAAATTGCATTCTACGATTTTAATTTGATTAATAGTTCGCCGCTTCAGTAAGAATAGTAGTTTTCTGCAGCACAGCCATATTTATATGAAAACACCCGTGTTTCAGGAAAAAGAGATGCAAAAAGGAAGGACAGAATCACGTTGCCCCCCCACCCCCCCGGCCATCCTGCCATTTTTTTCCCCACATTGCGTCCTAGCTGATCCCAGCCATCTGCCTGTGGATATGAATGTTGGCGGAATGTGTCGACACGCTGCGGAAGGGGGAAATGAAAATGAAATGAGCCGAGCTCCCCCTCTCGCCCACTTTCTCTCTCCCTGCTGATCCTGCCGCTCGCAGCTCTGTCCTCTCCTCAATCTCATCGCCTCCTCCCTCGCTTCCTTCGCCGCTGTATCATCCTCATCCCTCCACGCCCCCACCCTCTCGGGTAATCAGCGTGCTCCCTCATTCCACGGCGCACAGAGACACATTGATCTGGCAGCTCGCACTCACCCGTCAGCCGGCGCATGCCTCCACACACGCGCACACACACATACGCCGCCGCTGTCTTCTCACACACATTAACACACACACATGCATTGATCTGGCCTGCGGGTCAAGTTCAATAGGAACAGCCTTCCCTCCCCCCTCCTCCCTATATTACCTCCCCTTTTCATCCCCCCCCCACACACACACATGGACACGCACGCACACATACGCACACGTGCACGCACACACACGCACGCGCGCGCGCGCACACACACACACACAAACACACACACACACACACAATATAGACAATTGGGGAATTGACAAATCACTTTCAGCTCTTGCGCATGCACATCAAAACAGTTATTTTCCCCACAAACAAGTTAAATTAAAATGATGAAAACAACAAAATACTACACGCGTCCTGCAGCGCCAAACAGGGGTGGAGGTGGGGGGGGTAGACTCATGCACAGACAGGCAGAAAATCAAAGAACTGGGGACACACAAGCCAAAGCATGCTGGGATTGTTTAGGAAAGGGAATCCCACTCGAGTGAAATCCCCCCACCCCCATTTCTCTAATTTTCTGCTCTTTTATGATGTTGGAGTAATTTATCCCTATGAGAGGCGAGGAGACAGACACGGCTAGCAAAGGTGGGGGAGGGAGGGAACTCACACATTTGGCACTACTCTCTGATTTAGCCAAGCAAATTTAATTTTGTTTGCTTTATGCGTGAGCGAGAGAGAGGGGGGAAAAAAAAGAATCTGCAAGGACTTGTGTTGATTTCCACCGGAGGCAGAAGCAGCGCTAATGGGAGTTAGTGCCGCGTTCTAGCGGGCTACGCCGCTCGGCGAATTAGCCTCATGCATATATTTAACGCCGACCTGCCGCACAAATTAGCCTGGCGGTATATGTAGCCTAGCACCTCTCCACTGAGACTTTGAGATCTGAGCTGCAAATTAATTGGCTAGGTTCGCCTACGAGTGTGTGCACGCATGGGTCCCACCCCCCCAAACAACCCCACTCCCCCATCCTCCTAGCCAAAATTATGCTGAACTCCCATCTATCCAAGACTTGTACCTGTCCAGGACCAGTAATCATGCAAGTAACATCTCTACAGACCCTTCTCACCCAGGTCACAGTCTGTTTGAACTACTCCCCTCTGGACGGCGTTACAGAGCGCTGTACACCAAAACCAGCAGACGCAGACACAGCTTCTTCCCCCAGGCTGTCGCGCTGATGAACTCACACCACTCAGAGTCTCAGAGACATCCTGCCCTCAATGCTTTATCTTTTGATTGTCCTTATTATGTGTACTATGTGTCCTCTCTGCATCCATTGCAGCCTGGTCATCCTGGAAGAGGGATCCTCCCATCTGTGGTCTCTTCTCAAGATTTCTCATTTCCCCTAGTAGGAGTTTTGAGTTTTTCTTTGCCCTCCTGGGAGTTCAAGATCAGGGAATGCTTGAAAATAATTGTCAATTTTTGCAAATGTCGTCCTGAATATTGTTAGCCAACTAAATGTTGTACAGAGGCCGAGATCTACCGGAGTCAAATTCCTTGTTTGGCATGCTCAAACTTGGCCAATAAAATATTGATTGATTGATTGATTGATTGATTGATTGATTGATTGATTGATTGATTGATTGATTGATTGATTGATTGATTGATTGATTGATTGAAACGCATTTGAGATGCATGGAAAAAGGCGTGTTGGCACAAATAGGAAGCGCTACGACTTGTCATGTAAAAGTTTTCCTTTGGTTTTCTGCTATTAGCTTGTCTTAGCTTCGCATGAAATAAGTTGTAATAACTGAATGAGATTTATGCAAGACTTAGCGTTGAGCTAAGTCAACCAAGTGCTGAAACTTTTGGTTTAAAGTCTTCAGTGTGAGGTCACTTGAACAACCCGATAGACTTAAAAAAAAAAAAAAAATTACGTGTCTGCCTTGCCGCTTTCCCTCGCCGCACCGCCACATTGATCGGTTATCGGGAATTGATATGCGGACCCGTTCTGGCGAAATCCATGCTTACGAGCGCTCATGTCAATCTTCCGTTAGAGTGTGAAACAGTCGATCACGCCCGTCGCTTTTATCGCTTTTGGTGTCCAAAGGAGCAAGCGGGTGGAGACGCAACAATTAATTTGTTTTGCTGATTATCCTACTGTTCCTACAAAATTGGACATCGCAGTTGTCCAAAATGTCCAGGCCAACCCTTGATTGATTTATGAATTGATCAAGACGGGCGTCTCGACAGTCGCGTGGGTACGTTGCACGTCTTGATGGGGGAACCGATTCGGCGCTGAAGCACATATCGACTCCATGCGTGTCTATTTGCATGGCTACATGCAGACTTATCTGCCGCATAGGCCGCGCCGCGTGGACATGTATGGAGATTTACTCGCGTTTTAACCTTGGGGTTAGCCATCAGTATTGATCGCAACAGACTTAGCCTGATTTTAATCCCCGCTCAGCTCGGGACTATCGATCGGGGGGCACTGCGCTTTCAAGTAGGTTTAACGACTTACCTGTGCCTCCTCCTCCCTCCTCTGCTCGAGAGTTTTTCCATTAGCAAGCCCGCAAGAGTGAAGGCCGCGTGGCGCTTTGGAGCATTTGAGGAGGCCGCTTGTAAAATATGACTGGCATGCGTCGACTTTTATTTTCCTTGCCTTGTGTATGACGTTATAAAGCCGCTGATGACACGCCGCACCAGTGTCAGGCTAAAAACATCTGCCGGTGAATTACGGGCGCTCATCCGTGAGCTTCGGAGCCTCCCTTTATGTCTTTATGGCTCCTCTGAAGACGCTTTGGTGAGACAACATGGGACGTCTGCAGGAGCGGATTTATAGATGCACCCAAACGCTGGTCACCCTTGATTGGTGCGGCACAGAGGATGGAGGACAAGTGTGTGTGTGCTTTGATGTTTCTCCTCCATTTGTCCTCCCAGAGAGGCAGATCCAGGCGAAGGAGGAAATAAATAGGAGAAAGAGTAAATCAATGCTAAAGAGAACTAAACTAACCTCAAGGCGAACCAAGCACCTTGTCCTCCCGCCCCTGTCCATTCCACTACACTTCAAATTGTTCCCATCATGACCCCCTTCCCCCTCAATAGAAATACCTGTTTTTTGTAGTTTAGGATGTAGAAGACCCACCTGTGATTAAAACAAATGTGTGAGGCAGATGGAGGCAAACGCCGGCAACGAGTGTGTATAGATTAGGATTACAGGGGCAGGGGCGCGCTCACGACCAAAAGCTCTTCAGTGTGTTTCCCATTCAACCTTAAGTCCTTTAAGACCTCCTCGTCTCTTCTGAGTGAGGCACACTGAGATGTGATCTAATGCCGAGTGCCACATGAGAGAGTGTGTGTGTGAGATGTGACTCTTTGATGAGACCCCTGCTGGTGTATGTACGTGTGTGTGCAGCTGCACATTTAAGAGTGACGGAGGCGTGTGTGTGTGAGAGTGCATTCGGCCTCATCCCTGAAGGGTTGTTTGGGCTATTATTTCCCTTTTGGAGAGATTGAGTTGGGGGGGTAGCGAGGTCTCTGGGTTTTGCATTCAGATGTAATTAGCAGCCACAAAGGCCTGGTTAAAGCTGGAATCCTCCAATCTGCACTCTGGCTTTGATTGTGTGGGCCAGCTGTGGAGGAATGGCCATTATCTCCATGTGTCCGGCAGCATAAAAGAACTCCCCCCCTCCCCCACCTGACCCTCCTCTATAGCCCAACACACAAACACACATAGAGCCCTTGTCCAGTTAGTCCAGCATTTGGGTTCCCAAAGGGGGAGGGACACGAGCCGGTCACACACAAAAAATGCTTCCCAAAATGTGGCTTCCTTAGTGTAGGAGATCCAGATGAATATTCACCTCCCCCCTCCCCTTTGCGAAATTCTCTTGGGAAAGAAGCCACACGTGGCTTTTTAGTCAAAGTTGTTTTTGTTCTATTCTGTGTGCATTTAATCATAGATGTCCGACAAACAGTTCGGGGACACTTAGGCCCATTAGTCCTGTGCAGAAATTGAATCTTCCCTGCAATTGAGGCTGTTTAATTAGTATTAATTTAACGCTCAGATTCTCCATCATTAAGCAAGACTTGGACCCACAACAACAGGCGGAGACTGTGTGTGTGTGTTGTGTGTATGTGTGTGTGTTGTTTTGACAGCACAGCCAGTCTTTTGACTCAAATTAACGGCGACCTCTTCGGCGTGTAAAAAGCGAGATTCGCATCGTTTATGCGTTATTAAGTCCCCTAATTGGGCAGCCAGTAGTTTGCATATTAGACTATTAGGTTAATATGTTTTGCTCCTCTCGGCTGCACGGCCCTTGCCAGAGCCCCCGGCGACAAATTTGGTGATTCTGGGAATTACGCTCTAATCGTAAAGCAGTGTTCTTTTGATCCCCCACAATTCCGTTCCGGACGCGCGTCCTCGCCTCGATTTGATTTAACACGTTTATTAATTAGCCCTTCCTGTGTAAGTCCTCATTTTATCATCTGCAAGGCAAAGTTTTATTGCTGTTGATGCGTGTAGCCGACTTGATATGAACATTTGAAGGTTGACTTTGATATTTATTATTTTGTCCTTTGGGTTCATTTAACCTCTGCGTGTTATCTTTTGCTTCTGGTGCCCAAGTTTAAGACAAAAAAATTTTTCAGGGTGTTTGAGTATAGTTTGAAGTAGAGGTGTCAAAATGAATTATTATTTATCAACTAATTGTTCATCAAATTAATCGCCAGCTATTTTGATAAGCAATTACTAAACAATACCAAATAACAAAAATTTGTTTATATAATTATATATTTTATTTTCACTTTTTTCCCCCTACTGTGACCTCTGATGAAACACCCCCACCTTGATGGGCTTAGTGAAACAACAGCATGCCTCCAACGCAAAGTTTAGCCAACAAGCAGGTGGAGGAGGGCACTGTGGGCTGAGGGTCTCTATTCTGTTTAGCCCCTCGCTGCCCTCACCAAACACCCTCCCTCCCTCACTCCCTCCTTCTCTCCTTCTTCTCCTTGCCATTATTTGTCCTGAGCGCGCAGCCCCCAATGGGCCCTTTTGGAAGGCGGCAAAAAGAAGAAGAAGAGCGATTGCAGCTGTGACGTGGGCGTTGTTGTTCCATTCAGCGCCCTCGCCATGGCAACGGGGCAAAAGGCCTTTGGAAGCATGCAGCTTGGCTGGCTGGACAGCGTAGCCAGCTGAAAGTCTCTCTCCAGCTCCAATGCTTGCTAAATATCCCAAATATTCCTCTAGAGACAATGCCGCAATGTTCAACTTGTCTCATCATTCTCATCACTTAGCACTTGTTACTTGAATCGAGTCAATACGTCGGGTATTAATTACCCAGCATTGGCTCTGTCCATTTTGCTCTTAGTACTGGGTTAGCAATTTCTGGGGCTTTTTTTCTTCTCAGGTTTTGTTTTCGTATTTGCATGGCAGTTTGAATGAGATGCTCAAAGTGTTGTTGTGTCTTCTGTATTTACATAAATACATATACAGAAAAGGCTGTCCTCAAAATCACTTTCTGAAGTGCCTATTGTGGTTTGCCATTCATTTACAAGGTAATTATGAGACAGTAATGACGTCATTAACAGCGCTCCAGAACCATTTTTTTATTTGACTGCTGACTAAATGACATTGTTCATTAAATAAAAATACCTAATTTAGGAGTAGGAAATGATGGGAAGGATTCTGGCTGTGTTTGCAATCATCCTCTCGTTTCCTACTTCCTAATCACTGTAGGTGGGCTTTTTGGTGAATTACTATATACAGTATTTAAAGGTCCAGCCACTGAATGGAGGCTTGCAGCAATTTTAGAAGACTAAATGAAAACGTTTGTGAGTGCTTGTCCCTGATTGACAGGTGATCAATCCCAACTGGGATGCATGAATGAGAGCGAGCCTTGTGTGTGCGTGCGCGCGCGCGTGTGTGTTTACACTTTGCCTCCGCCGTAGTGAGCTCCAGCACGCTGCAGGACCGCTCGTAGTATTGTGGGGCCGAGGGGATGGGATGAGGTGGGCTTGTGCACAATCTCCCGTGACCAATGAGCGGGGTGCTGTCAGGGGTAACCACATGTGTCAGCCACTCTCGGCCAATAAAGAGAGGAGCGAGGCGGACCACAGGTGCGCGCCTCTGCCTGCGTCCCCTTGGCACAGCGCCCCGGAGATGCTGGAGAGAGACGCCTGGCTGTCCCGTGGCGCGCACCGCTTTCCCGTCGAAGGCAGCCTCTTCCTGACTTCCCCCTCCTACACCCCACTCGGGCGGTGATGGCGACCGCCACGTCCAACCACTTCAGCGTCCTAAGCAGCCCCGGCAGCCCTCCGCCGCCGCCGCAGCAGCAGTCGGAGTCCGGGACCATGCAGCAGCAACAGCAGCAGCAGTACAGGGACGCGCACGCCCTGCTCCAAAGCGACTACGGCGCGCACCCGCTCAGCCACGCGCACCAGTGGATCGCGGCGCTGTCTCACCACGGGGACGCCGGCGCCCCGTGGCCGTCCAGCCCGCTCGGGGAGCAGGACGTGAAGCCCGTGTTGCACGACGGCGACCGCGAGGAGATGCGCGACTCCGGCGGCGGCGACGCGCAACAGCGACACCCTCACCCCGCGCACCAACCCGCGCATCACGACGCCAGAGCATGGCGCGCCGGCAGCACCACCTCCGCGCATATTCCCGCTATGGCGACATCTGAGGGCCAGGGTCTGCTCTACTCCCAATCTGGCTTCAGCTTGATGGCCGGCGGGGAGCAGCAAGGCGGCATGCACCACCATGCGCACCCGCATGTGCACCACCAGCCGCTTAGTCGGGACGACGAACAGCACAGCCACAGCCCGCACCTGAGCGACCACGGAGGCGGGCCGCCGCCGCCCCAGCACCAGGACCATTCGGATGAGGATACGCCGACCTCAGACGAGCTTGAGCAGTTCGCCAAACAGTTCAAGCAGCGGCGCATTAAATTGGGCTTCACCCAGGCCGACGTGGGTCTGGCCCTGGGGACCCTGTACGGCAATGTCTTCTCGCAGACTACCATCTGCAGGTTCGAGGCGCTGCAGCTGAGCTTCAAGAACATGTGCAAGCTAAAGCCGCTGCTGAACAAGTGGCTGGAGGAGGCCGACTCCACCTCGGGGAGCCCCACCAGCCTGGACAAGATCGCAGCGCAGGGCCGCAAGCGAAAAAAGAGGACCTCCATCGAGGTGGGCGTCAAGGGGGCCCTGGAGAGTCACTTCCTCAAGTGCCCCAAGCCAGGGGCGGCCGAGATTAACTCGCTGGCGGACAGCCTGCAGCTGGAGAAGGAGGTGGTCCGGGTCTGGTTCTGTAACAGGAGGCAAAAGGAGAAGCGGATGACGCCCGCCGGGGGACCTCTGCCGGGTGGGGAGGACATGTACGGGGACAGCCCTCCGCACCACGGAGGACAGACCCCTGTGCAGTGACAGCACCCCCTGCGCGCTTGGACCCTTTCGTTTTCCTTTTTCTAACATAAATGTTGCGAGGACGCGAGTAGGATTTACAGTGCAGGTGCCAAAAGCAGCAGGCATGTGGACGGATGCTCCTTCGCGCTGCGGAACTCGCGGCGACTATTATGGGATGTATTCTTCGTATTCATTATTACGGGACGTGCTTCATGCTGCCGTGTGAGCCAAGCAAACGCCTTTTGTGCGTCACTGTGCCCAATTGTGGACACACACACACACACACACACACACACACACACACACACACACACACACACACACACACACACACACACACGCACACACACGCACACACACACACACATACACAAAGGAAGGCTCCGTTTGTAGACTTATCCACGGGGGTTGGGCAGGAGGGGGAATGTTCTCGCGTGGGCTGGATGAACCGCAGTGAGTAAAAGTGGGTAAATAAACGCCATCTTTGCGTGGAACAAAAGCAACAGAGGTTCCGACAGCTGCAGACACCCACCTGCTCTTTGGCTCACAATTACAAGCCAACAACAGCAGTATTATTATTATTATTATTATTATTATTATTATTATTATTATTATTATTATTATTGCTACAAAAAAAATTATTTCACGAGCTCATTGCATTTTGAATTTCTTATTTAAAGGCTTATTTTAGTTCGATGGTTAAATGTTCAAATTTAGTATTGATCAAATTCAGAAGCCATCAACAGCATCCTTCTACTACTATTATTATTATTATTATTATTATTATTATTATTATTATTATTATTATTATTATTATTATTATTATTATTATTATTATTATTATTACTTGACGGGCCTATTTTTATTGTTCTCGTTTTATATTCATTTGAGTTCAAGATTTGCTTGAACGTACAAAACAGTTTTTACTTTAAAGCTGTCTCTCTAATCACAAGGACATTCATACCATAGTATAAGTTAACTTAATCGTTACATATCAATTCAGTAATCAACGTCATACTTAAGGTAAATAATAATAGTAATAATAGTAATAATAATAATAATAATAATAATAATACTGGAAAGACTAAAGCTTTTTCTATTTGTGTATGTATGTGGGGGGGTGCGTGTGTGTGTTCGTGCGTGCGTGCGTGCGTGCGTGCGTGCGTAGTGTGTCTTTGATGTTTATTTCCTATATTTGTTTTTTTCGAGGGGAAAAAAAACACGAGCGAGAAAAACAATTATGTGAGACTCCAAAAGCAATTCACCCCACCGTTTAATGCCTTCCTCTCCTATGAAGATGGAGGTTATTCATTCAAAAACGTGTCTATATATACAATAGTAATAATTATTACCAGCGGTATGACTCATGCACTCACCCAGACTCTTTGTGGGATGTAGCTCATGCATTTACTTATTTATTCTTGTTTGTTTGTTTGTTTGTTTGTTTGTTTTTGTTTGTTTCTTTGTTTTTGTACAGGGTTCGTTTTGTATATTTGTCAGTCCGTGCCAACAAACACACACCTCCACACTTGTTCTCGTGTTACTGTGATTTCCATAAGCTTATCTGATTGAGGACAAGGTTATACGGGGGCGGGCGTGTAGGTTTGAATTTTCCTTCTTCAAAGGTGGAAACTCAGACGCAGCTCGAGGACACACTTTTGTCTTTACAACCTGTGTGACGTACAACGAAGCTCTCTGAATGTATGAACAGAAATTTCCCAGCAATCTTTTATAATATTTGCGATATCAAGCGTAATCATAAGTGGGGATTTTCCCCCCAACATGCAGGCCGGGAGTAGGTGCTCTGCTCACGTGTGGCCTCAGTGCTGAATTTGAGTTTCTGTTTTGCGAGGGTAATTAATACAAAACCAAAACAAAACATCGACCTGAAATCTGTGATATGGGAAAAAATCGACAATTGCACAATTTCTACATGCTTTTTTGTCATTAAATCCTTTTTGTTTTCTATTACACTTTTAGTCTGCGGGTGCTTATTAACTTGCGGGAATCTGTTGTCATATATATATATAATTTTTTTATGTCGCGATTATGTGCCCTTGCAGGCTTCAGCTGGCTCAATACCATTTGTAACAGCAAATGGGATCAGTCTCAAAAATCTAAAAATCTTACAAAAATGTGCTATTGAGACGAGATTTAGTTTGCCGGTTTCATGACATGAATTAATAGAATTAATTTGTCTAGCAAAAGCATGTTTTCTATCAAGGTAATAACACAATTCACATACGACAAAATAATCTGCATAATTGCTTAATTGAGGGATTTTTTAAACGAATATGCGGGATTTTGAAAGGAATTTGTGATTGTGACGCATTTCCGCTGTGGTTTGACTCACTTTGTTGCTAGAAGATTACGTCATAGATTTAAAATAAGCGGGCGACGAGCGACACCCAGCGGTGGATTGCTGTACACTCGTTTACGTGGCGATGAGACCTTTTTCCAAAAACATGGCTTTTTTTTATTGCACCACTATTTCCATATATTGGGATCATTTTAAAACAAGGTGACACAAGGATAAAATAGCACATATTTAATCCATTGTCTCTACATACATTCATAAAGGTTACATCATGATACAATGTTCACACCACACATATGCGTTGAGCATTTATTCCATTTTCTTGGTGTCCAGCTTAGTGTACTGGTTGGCCAAAAGTGGCACTACCAGTGAAAAGAAATGTCAGATTAAGACACTAGTGCGCTCTTACTAGTGAGGACAAAAATGGACCTTGAGCTGGATATCAAAGTTATGGAATAAATTCTCGAACGCCTTTCCTTAGTGTGTATTTACAATCCATGAGATGACACTATGCACACACAACAGAACAAGACAATGTCATATGGCTTCTATAGTCTACAAGCACAAATGGGTGCCTGTAAGATGTGCCCCCCCCATCTCAGAAATGTTGACTTTGTCCAACTTGAAGTTTGTGATTGAACTTATTGACAACTGGGAACACTCTACACTCTTAAAACTGTTGGGTCAAAACCAAATCAATTTAGGATAAAAATTGGACGACCCACGAAATTGACCAAACTTCATGTTTTTTTTTGTTTTCTGCAAAAACAACCCAAAGTTGCGGCAAATTGACCCACTTTCCTGGGTCAGTCCAATTCGTAATGCAGCAGTGTACGTGGTCTGCTTAAAGAAGACCAACATAAATAAATACAAAATACAGCAACATTTTTTTATTTATTATTTTATTTACAATGCTATAGTCATACATAAATACAAAAATATAATATGAATTAAAAAAAAATCTCCACACAAGGCCAAATGTGAATAAAGATGACGAAAGCCGAGAATATAAAAATTAAGTCAACTTAAATATACCCACACTAACGGTTTGTTTTACAAACCCTGTAATGTGAATTTAGATATTTGTATTAATGATTGAACGCGATGATCTCGGAAAGCACGTGCAACTATGTTGCCATCAATTCATGTTGGAAAAAAAAAAAAAAAATTTACACATTATCGCCATATTCTCACAAATCTCTCCATGTACATCTGCTGAATGACAAATGCACGTAACGTAGCTTTGCGAGTCACGAGTCGTCGATATGACAGTTTGAGTAATTTGTTTTTTTATCTACTTGTGTAACTTAAAAATAAAGGACATCACTCCTGTGTGACAAAGTCCTCCGCCAAGGCCAGACAATCCCAATTTGAATCAAATTGCAAAATATCCCTAGGATGAAAGAATATTACCATAACAGGAAAGAAGAGAAAAAAAACTGAACTGAAAAAAAAAGTGAACTTTAACAAAAGTGTGACAGAAAGTGGCTAGAATGTCTGACTCTGAATTCGTTAAAGGGAAAAGTATTTACATCATTCTGAGGAGGTCAAATATTCAATATTTGCAGGCTAGCTATACTTCACATTAGGACAGCAACTAATCATTATTTTAATATGAATTAATTTGTTAATCCATGAAAAATATTGTTAATGTTAACCTTTATTCAAAAAAATATTTAAAATTGACAGTGCAGTAAATTTATATGAACATAAATTGATCTGATTATAATTCACTAATGGAATTTTAATTAGTTTTTGATTTGTCAAATTTAAATAAAAAAATAATAATATTGGGATTGAATTTAACATTTCTTTTTTATCAGATTCATATACAAAATAATTGACAGATTAATTGATTATGAATATAATCTCGAGTTGCAGCCCTAATATATACATATATGTCTATTTTGCATGTATTTACACTTATGAGCGTTGTCCATATGACTCGTGCAGTTTAAAGTCCTGCCTGCACAAGGCTAGGTGGCGCTATTAGCTCATAAGGGACGGTTGTGATGGTTGCCATGGTAACAGTAATGTTTCACACTCACATAAGTAGCTGCATTGCACGACCAGGCGGTGACGTTAATCCTCATATTTGAGCTATTTTTCAACTTTGGTCAACACTTGAGCGGCTCCAGTTCGGAGCCCTCCGTGTCCATGTCCGAGTCGTACAGCGAGAAGCCCGTCGGGTCACTGCCGGGCGACATGGGCGGCGTGCGCGTGCCGGGGGCGGAGTGCGAGCACGTGTCATCCGGGAAGGTGTCCGTGTGAGAGTAGAGGCCCAGGTCAGGGAACTCGGAGGCCGACATGCTGCTCTTGGACACGTCGTCGTAGCGAAAGTCCTCCAAGTCCACGAACCACTCGGGCCAGAAACGGCGGCGAATTCGCTCGCAGTACATGGCCAGGTTGATCAGCTCGCCTGGAGTACAACACGCATCAAATGCTTGACATGACTGCACGCTGGCCGACTATTCATACGTAAATTGATATCACAGGATGATGTCACCTTTGATCAGCTGCTCCGGTCGTGTTCCAGGTAGAGTCCACATGGCAGGGGCCAAGTGGCCAAACACCGTGGCATCTACAGTTGAGATCTTGGAGCCCATCAGGTATTTCTTATTGCCTATGACACAGGAAGCGCGTAACAGCAACATGGACCACCTGGCTTTAGTGCTCGTTTTCACCACTGGGGGCAGTATTGTGCAGTCTAATTAACATGTTAAACAATAAGTCAATATGTGCTGTCACATTGTTCCCACACCCTAAACAGTGAGTCAAAAATCGTTTTTTTTAAGTGTTAAATTGTAATTGCAATATTGACAAAAGAAAAAAATTGCAATTAGATTATTTTCAAACTCGTTCACCTAGCAGGATGGCCAGTGTGCGCATGTCCTTCTCCATCATGGCGTAGACTTGGTCCTTGGAGAAGCGTCCCATCCCGTGGCCGTACATCTCCCGCTTGACGATGCCGCCGGTCACGTGACTCAGGATCCACTTGAGCAGCTCGCTCAGCGGCCCGCTCACGGACAACATCTTTTGCGTCTCCTCAAGGTTGTCCACCCACTGGCAGTATGTGATGGTCCTGTGGGCATGGAAAGGAGATCACGTGACCTCTATTTGCTGTGCGTCATTTATTTACGTGACAGCCTCAATTGTGGCAACACTCACCAGTAGAAATGCTCCTCTACCATTTTGGAGACGGCGCGGGAAACAGCCTTCTCTTGCGGCGTCAGGCTCTTGTTGAGGCTCACGCCTAGTCGCTCCTCCAGGAAGTCAATGATAAAGTCGGAGCCGCACGCATGCTCGTGGTTGTATTCGATCCACGGCATCTTGCCCAGTGGTGACAGCTTCCCGTCAAAGTAGTTCTGCAAGGAGGTGTGACGTGGGAGGGTTCTACTTCATCTAGCTTATGCTAATACATGTAACGCCTAATCGGGGTGAGAACATAAACTACCTGGTAGGGCAGGTCCACCATGCGGAGGTAGGTCTCCGTCTTAAGGCAGAAGGGGGACAGGGATGGGGCTCCGCTTTTAGGCCGGGAGAATTGATGCAGAATGATGGCGTCTGTAGAATCCAACTCTTCGTCTTTTCTGGACCGGTGAAAATGATTAATATTTACTGATTTGCAGTAGTTGTGAATGTCGTCTTGTCTTGACTTGAGTTCAATGACATAATGAAAACATTCTATTTGAATATGTAATTACTATTTGCGATACAATTAGCTACAATACCATAAGTGAACTCGGATTATCTCTCGCAATAAATGTATTGCACGCGTTAGTTAAGCAGAATGTGAAAGGCATTTTTTGGTGATGGGGGCTGCATGGCGGAGGGGGTGTTCCGTTACGTCACAACGCAGACTTCGCTCTCACACCGCCCAACCGGGCAACATGAAGTAATAACAACACGCCCCCCTTCCCCCGCATCATATGTTGTTACCTGATGGCCAACAATTCGTGCAGCAAATAGGCAGCGGCGGCTAGGAGAGCTCCTCCGGTCAGATAGAGCGTCTTCCGCCACCACGAGTCCGAGCCCAAAGCCGACATGATAGTGCCGCGGTCGCCACCCAGGGGAAGGGCGACGATGGCCCCATAAAACGACTGCTTCCCACTGGCCGAGACGTCCTGGCTCGGGCCGAGGTCAACCACGCACGACCGCGTCCAGGCCAAGGCCACTTGCCAGCAGCGGCACATGCTCGTGGCCGTCCGCGGCCCCTTTCCGCCTCGCTTTCGGCCTCATGGGTGCCGCGGGGTCGACGGCGGCAGGCCGGCGGACACGACGACCACCCCGGTCGTGGCTCGTCGTCGATGCGGACTTCCCCGCCTGGCTCCTATTCTTCCCCCTCTTTTCTCAGGGTCAGTCAGTGTGGATGCGTTAGTCGTGGTGTTTCCGGTTGGGACCTTCACAGTAAAAGTAAAGTACTGGCTCGTATAAAAAAATTATGCCAGGAAAATGTGTGTGTATATATATCGTTCAATGCATCTATAAATCTCTCAATATGTGTAGATAATAAGTACATGCATGCATATGTTTTTGCTAAATACTGTTTGTCCCCTCTGAGGCTTTTGTAATTTTCACATTTAAAGACACAAAATGACACAAGCTTGTTGCACCAAACATTTTATTAGCATTATATTCAAGTAGACAAAACGGTTTCAGGTAACGGAATATTCCAGTCAGGTGAAATCAAGCCCTTTATCTAAAAAACAAAAAATTGAGACTCAAGTCAACAGTCATGTATTCACTTAAGTGCCCCATGCCCCCTCCCAAGCAATGCTGCATTTCTCTCTGTGACATCAGCGCATACATTAGCCAAAATGTTGCTTATATTTAATGAGCATCAACAGTAACAAGTGTGCGTGTGTCTGTGATGAAAGTCACTCAGGGAGAAAACAAACATGCTTCAGGAATGTGTGGCAAAATCCTCGAATGGAAAGAAAAAAAAGACTTTTCACAGTTTACATCCCGAAATGGATCGCAACATCAGCAGCTTTAATTTTGTAAGGCTTTGAAAGTATCTTGTCATTGGTACACACAGAAACCACAAAACTACACAGAGAGAAATTTGTGCACAGGTCATCGACTCCATAATTAAATGCAAAATTAAGGGTTAACAAAAGAGCTTCTATTTCAGTTGGGGAGGGCGGGCATCAAATCTAAGATGGAAGTGAAAATCATTGGAATCGTAACTAAAAGAATGTGGGCATATTTTCAAAATGAAGGTGGTTAAAAAGTAAATTGTATTGTGAAAAAAAAAAAGTTACATTATTCCTAGTGGACATCACTATTGCACCCTGAGCAATACACGCGCACACGCTACACATGAAACATGTTACTCACAGGCCCCTCCCAACACAGAGTTGTGATCAAGTTTTGTGTCCTCCTGTGGGACGTTCAAGGACATCAGGATGCTGATGGTGTTGATCGTCATCATCCCTCCTCCCTTTTGACTGCCATAGCAGCTCAGAAGAGGGGGAAAAGGGAGTCAAGGTCAAATTCACTCATTTTGATGTGCTTGCGCTACGACTGGTTGTACGAGTTGCTTTGGTTGCCGTTGGAGCTCTGATCGTTTTCGCTGGGAAGAAACAACAACCAAATGAAAAGGGTCACTTTTGTGTAGCATCCCGTCAGCCAGTTTGTGGCGATTGAGTGTACCTGTTGGGAGGCGGTTTGGGTTTGGGCATCTTATTGAGCACGGCGGCTATCTCCTTGCGGTCATCAAAGTTCTTCCACTGGTCGTACAGTTTGAGGATGACACGGATGATCTCGAGAATCTGAACGCACAATAGTGGGTGGGAGTCACGTGGCATTCCGTCGAGTTCTGCCGCCTTGCCGTTCATGCATAATTTCTGTCATTGGTGTGACTCTAACCTTGTCCATGTCCACCGACAGCTCTGCAAACCACTGCCTGGCATCCTTCTGCTGCACCACGCATGCCACATGCAGACACGCTTTGATGGAGGAAAACAACAAGAAATGTAAGTACAGCTGGCGGAAGGGGGGGGGGGGGGGGTATGTGGCACGCACCCAGGGCGATCATGAAGGGAGGGTAAAGCAGACACAGGTCTGTCCTGTAGGTGTCATTCACGATGCGCCTGGTGATGAACGCAGCACAGAAGTACACATTGCAGCGAAAATGGGACAATAGGCAAGAAAAAAAAAAGGGGGGGCAGACAGACCAGGCCAGTGGCAGCAGCATGTCCTCCTGGCCCATGTCCTGCACGTACTGCAGAAGTGGTCTGTATGGGTGGTAAACGATCAGGCAGCAGTCCTGAAACGGCAAATACATCAGTGAGTCAATGTGTTATGTTTTGAACCACTCTTGAAATTGGTTCTGATATTTATTCACAAAATCATGCAACTCACCATCAACTCCAACAAGTAGAACTCGCACTCTAAGATCTGCAAAAGGTGACACAATTTCAACCACGAGCGGGCAACGTCAAATACGAATTGAATAGCAGCAATTCATTTTGGCCCAACATTCATTCTCCTGAGCAGACGTGTCCATGACTCACATGATTCATCCTGTAAGGGAACTCCTTTGGAAAGGCGTAGGAGAATCTTGTTTTCACTAGTTTGAGGAGGGAAGATAACAACAACGGTATATATTACATGACAACTGTGAGACGACTAACTGAGCGTGTTGACTTACACACAGACGTGGCTGCGGAGATCAGCCTCGTGTTGGAAACCACTCCGAATTCCTTAATAGCCATTAGCCATCATAAGCAAAATGTTATGTAACAAAAAATAGCATAACGCAATAGACTAAAGTCTAATAAAAAAACAGATCTGGTTTACATTTTACAATATACAAAAAAATTTTTGTACCACTGTGATTTTATTCATTCATTATGTCTTTTATTCTTTTCAGTGAGAACTTGATATTATGATGCTGAGAGTGTCCGTACCTCCACCTTGGAAGCTAAGAAAACACAGGTAGGAGCCATGAGAACTGGGTCGATACTTTTTAGGGAATATCTGTGGAGAGGGAAAGAACTACAAATTTACACAAATTCCGAGTCATGGTGACAATAGGTCACCAGGTTTGGTTCTTCGAGCAGGATTATTTCGGGGCGTACCTTGCATAGAAACGTTTGAAGTAGACAGTAGCAGTGGCGATAACCTGTTGCCTCAGCTTCAAGTGTTCTCCCAAAGCCTGAATGACTAACAAGAGAACAACAACTCAAGATTTGAAATTAATTTGGATAACTCCATAAATATTATTTTTTTATTTGTAATTAACATTGTTTGTAGTATAAAACTTAAAATCATTGGTAGAGCTTTGTCCCAAAAAAGAAAATATAAAAATTCTGAAATATTGAATTTCAAATGATAAAATAATTTAATAAGTAGTAATAATTTAACTCCAAACTTTAAAACATAACAGAAACTAATTTGGCCAAAATGGCAAATAAGCTTCAAAATATTACGAATTTAGTTTGCTTTTGGATGTGAAATTGATTGGATTGTTTATGCACTGTTGCGTTTGTGAAGTATGACGTAAGGTAAACACCGTTGGCAAAGAAGATCTGCAGCTTCCAGTATTCTTCCTCAGAGAGGAACTTGAGGTCCTTCTGTCGTTCCTTCATGAGGTCCTGCTTGTCCAGCACCCACTGCAGACTTTGCCAAGACACAATTGCTCATTTCAGCCACTTCCTAATCTTTCACTCATTCCTTCCTACTCTATAATCACCGGAGTGGGATTTTCTCATCGCAAACTATAGTATATCGTTCACTTATCGGCCAATTGAAATTAAACCATGGTTTTTAATCGAGAAGGGACGTAAAAATAAACACCTGAGATAATATATAACACTTACATAACTAGGTATATGGCTGTGTTCAGAATCAACCAGGAGTCTTGTTTTCCTCCAGTTGATACTGGGCACAACTGGTGGTTAGCTTTTGCGCGGCTAATGCTAGGCCCAAATAAAAAGAAGCTGGCTATGGCGATAAAAACGTATCGTGTTCATCTTATTGTTTCAAACTTACTAATGAGAACTTTGCCAAAAGTTTCCAGCCATTGCGGACGAGACGAGGCAGAAGAGAATACTTTAAATTTATGTTTGTTTACTGCAAAGAAGTGGACGCCGGCGGGTGTTCAGACCGTCCGGGGTCCTAACACGTCCTACCATTTTGATGACGTCACGGTATATGATTGGCTGGAAGGACAGTACGTTGACGTTTAAGATTATGATTGGTCTGTTTTGCGGAAATGGGATAAGGGCGTATTTTGCGAAGAAAACGTCTAATAACAATGTACGATCGGTGATTATTTGATTTATTGATGCTTTCAACGTTTTAAAAGAAAAATGTAAAAGTTGCAACCACAGTTGGCAGTGTCAATTTTTGATTGCGGCGTGGGTTGTATGTTAGACGTTTTGAGTGGATGGTAGGAGATTGCCTGATTAAAAATGTCACAATAACGATGTACTTTTTGCAAACATAAATAATAATCTAACTAGGTCTAATAAATAAACAATCCTAGACCATACACCATAAATTAAATTTTCCGGAATTGTTTTTCTTTGCAAAATTCGTGACGTCATCAAAATTGACACACTTTGAAGGCTTTGTGCTTGGAATTTTAACTTAGATGGGTGCTTTGTTTGATTAATTGTTGTTTGTTGAATGCTGTGCAAATGCTTTGCAGGCAATGTCACGCATTGGCAGGGAAGGGCTGAAGATACTGGGGCCAGTCAAAGGCGTGAGAGACGTGCAGAAGAATCAGCATTGTGAGCTCCAGTCCTGACAGGATGTCTTCCTACCGCCGTCAAATTGATGGGGCTGAAGTGAATTTTGAACTTTATGCGTATCTGTATGTTGCACTAGATGATCCACTAGTAGCAGTAAGACTATCAAACTATATTTGCTGTACAGAGAAGCTTTAGTTTCAGTAATGTATAAGTACTTGGTAGAAGACAGAAGGGCCAGTTGTCCGTGACCAGGGAGAATTCAGTTTCAGCAATGTGTGCAATCCTATAATAAGGTAAAGTGGCTGTTGTTGTCCATCACCAACAGCGCTGGTCAAGATCTCCTTTTTAGGACTGAAGTATACTAGTAGATTGAAAACTACAGCTGTTACCCCAAGCCGTGACATCAGCTTCTTGTCAGGTATAAAAGCTACGGGCCTGACAAGAGGGGGGGTTGTTGTCTCTCGTTCGAGCAGGGGTCGTTCGTTGGTTTCAGGGCTCGCTCTAGCGCGGGTTCGCTCGCTCTCGCTCGCTCCCCCCTTTTGGGGGGGGGGGGGGGGGGGCTTTTTTACATCGATGCCTTGTGCCACTCAACTTTTTGGAAAGACTTCACCCTGACATTGGTTGAATAAAATCTTTTCCCAATCAGCCGTGGTCCCTGAAGTGCTCATTCGTCGGGAAACAGCCACCGATCACCGAGTGTTTTTTGAAGACCAGCGAAGCAGCAAAAACCATATACCACAGGGCCCTACCAGCTCCAGGTGTGCAGTGCATCTTTCACGGGTCAGGAGAACCAACACCAGCCTGCAAGCCTCACCCCGAGTGGACGGTAGCGGTTATCTTAAAGGTCTTAACAAATCAGGTCAATAACTTTTGAAGGGAAATGTGTCGTCTTGAATCCACTAGGAACCATTTTTCTAATAATAATGTTTAATGATTTCCTAAATTTTCCCCGGGGATCAATAAAGTATCTATCTCTATAGATCCATCTATCCGTCCTTCCATCCATCCATCCATCCATCCATCCATCCATCCATCCATCCATCCATCCATCCATCCATCCATCCATCCATCATCCATCCATCCATCCATCCATCCATCCATCCATCCATCCATCCATCCATCCATCCATCCATCCATATGATGGCTAGCTCAATCATGATGATTGACATGATTGTTATCCGTGATAGATCTATGATTGAGCTATCCGTGATAGATTTATGATTGAGCTATGCGTGATAGATTTATGATTGAGCTATCCGTGATAGATCTATGATTGAGCTATCTGTGATAGATCTATGATTAGGCTATCTATGATAGATCTATGTATGGATAGTGATAGATCTATGTATGGATAGATCTATGATAGATCAATCTATAGAGCTGAGATAGAGCTATATCCATCCATCGATCTATCCATCAATCAATCTATCTATCATAGATCTATCATAGACTATGATATGATCTATCAGCTAGATCTATGATAGATTTATCACCCGTGTATGTATGTATGTATGTGTGTGTGTGTGTATTATGTATGTATGTCTGTATTATATATGTACCAACCAAATGCCTCGGACCAAAGCTGGACCAACGACACCCAACCTGATGAAGTCATATTTCGATTGCAATATTTTTTTATCAACAATAGACAGCAAGTAATCAGAAAGTTTACTCTGTTTAGATTCAGTCACATTAATTCCATATTTGTTTGTGCAGCAAAGTCCAACCAGAAGGTCTAATTGTTTAAACTGCCAGTTGTAAACACGATTTGTTAACCCAAAAAGCAGATAGTATAGTATTGTATGGTCATAGTATTAAAAAAAATATCAGTTCATGATTTGATTGTAAACAACAGTAGAGTCATACATTTTCATGAGCTCATAGGTCAAGAAAAGAATAAAAAGCTGGTACAATACTTGATTGCACTGCAACTCAGTGCTACAGATTCATTGATAACATTGCAAACACTGCCAACGATTATTGTAATTGATTTATCTGCTGGTTATTTTGTTGATGAATCATTTAAAAAAAAAAATCATGTTTTAATTTATTCAAACAATAAGTATGTCAACGATTAAAGGATTTTACAAAATAATATGATCATTGAATAGGTGTCAATGTGTTTTATAACTGCATTTTTAAGTTTTCGTCAGTAGTTTCAGTATCAGGGTAAACAGGCTGGCATCGAGACAACACAAGTTCGAGTGTTAGCTAACAATGGAAAAGAGCCTAAGAGTTGTTGTTCTAGTGCAAAGGTTTTGGTTCATCTCCCACCCCGCCAGCGAGACGAAACACTGCAAGGCTCACTTCATGTACCAACGAGTCAGCGCTCTCCTAAAAAAAAGCAAACACACACAAAGGGTGTAAGCAGCAGCATCTAATGCTCAGAAGTTAAGTTGTCCTCACCTGAGTGCCCGCCTCAGCGTAAACCCTGACCACGTCCTCGGTGCCGGACGGCCTCACGAAAGCGCGAGCTTGTCGATACTTTGCCACGGAGGCGTCGATGGCGTCCTGCAGGCCCGCTGGGCTCACCGCACGTCTTTCGGCGTCTGTTGTGTCGATCACCCGCCGGTCCGCTACCTGCCACACGTGCACACACAGGTTCGCAATGACAAGCAGATGGAGGAAAAAGCACCAAGCATGCATAATTGTACTAAGTTCATTTTGTTTTTCCTTATTTAATCACTTCACTGGTTTCTTTTATATCAAACAAATTGTTTTAGGTTATTCACCTGACATGTTTCGGCGGTTTCTGCGGAGTGACACTCTGATGAAGGCGGAAGAAACCGCCGAAACATGTCAGGTGAATAACCTAAAACAATTTGTTTGATATAAAAGAAACCAGTGAAGTGACCAAGCATGCATGTTTGCCTTGCCTTGACTTTAAGCTGCCTGTTGGGCAGGTCGGTGTAGATGGCGTCCCACTGCTGCACAGTCATTCCCTTCAAGGCCAATATGGCCTCGATCAGCAGCATGTCAGAAATGGCGTCGCCGACTGTCTGTGGGAGGAACAGCACACAGCAGTCATGACTCAAGATGATTACGGTGGACTTAGTACCTGGTTAGTGACGTTGATGGTGTGCTGCAAAAGAATGGCCGCTCTCTTCCTCGTGTCATTTGTGTTGACGTCCTCAGCCAATTGCTTGATCTTCTCCTCGGCTGCACGGCTGAATAACACCTGGACAGAGGCAACTTGTTTATAACGTGGCAGTGAGACTCCACTTTTACGTTGATCTGGGAGACTGTTTTCATATCTCATTAAATGCTACTGTTTTGCAAGCGGGCGGGGGGAGACCACGCTAGAATTTAACACTTACCGTCCCGTGGCCGTTAGCTTCAAAGTAAACGCTGGTGTCAAATTCTTGCGCTGCATGATGAAGGTGCTTCACTCCCGTCTTTGTGCACTTCACAATCACCTGAACCAAAGCAAAAACATTTGTTAGCGTGTCCTTTGCGTGAACGTAACAATGTGCGTGCTCACTTTCATGGTGTCCTCCAAGTAGAGCGTAGAGCTGCCATTAGCATACGCCGTTTGCACCACCACTATCTTCAAATTTAGGCCGGCCTATGTGAAACATACATTTTTATCAGCAGTGGTCCACTAGCTGCAAAAAAATAAATAAATCAAACACAGGATGCCTTCCATACCTGCATGAGCAGTTCTTTGAGGAACGTGCTAATGAGCGTCGCTATCTTGTCTCCGTCCAGCAAGTGGAAGCGGTCGTCGGAGTCGGTGTAGTAGTAAACGATGCGGTCGGCGTCTCCGTCAAATGAACAGCAGCGCTCGCCACGCTGGACCTTGATGCCTACCACGGAAACAGAGAAGAAAACTTCTAATAAACATTATAAAACATTACATAAAAACACCGTATTCAAATGAATATACAGATAATAATGTCTTTGACACATTCCTTGCCAATCACAATTGCACCAAATTCAACAGTCGGCGCATCCCACCTGTGGGCAGCTTTTGCTGCACTTTGACAAAGTCGGCCCCGCACTGGTGGTTGAGCTTTCCGTGCCCTTCGTTGAAGAGGGAAATCTGCAGCTCTCTCTTGAGGTGATGCTCCATCTCGCGCAGCTTCAGTGCGCCGATGCCATTGGCGCCGTCCACCGTCAGGTGCTTCTGGTCATCCGTGCGGTTGGGTGTCTACGCAAAAGACACTGCTGATGACCTTTTACTTTATCTACCTGCCTATTTGTAATTGCTATTCCAATTATTTTTTATTTAAACAGCTACCTGCGCACAGACTACAAAGCAAGTAACTTGCATTTTTGGTGAGCTCGATAAATGCCCGGCAGAGTTTAATGTAGTATCCTTCCACCGTGGCTTCGCCGTAGCGCCCCTGCGTGTTGTGACAGCAAACCATGTAGTGGAGCTGTGGCGTGGTTACCAAGCCGTAGTCTTATTGGACAGACGGATGCAAGCAGTTTAAGATTTCACAGCCAAGATATAAATTCCTATACGGCTTTGTGATGCTAACCTTTGCTGCACCCTCCCAATGAGGACACGCCGTCCAGTACCGCTTGAGACAGGTTAAGACTGCTGCTCCTGTGATTTTTTTTTTTTTTTTGTTAACCAACATATAAATCAACAAACACTGAAGCAAATCAATATAAATATTCATAGGCAAATATACTACAAATCAATATAAATATTCATAGACAAATATACTAAATCCTCTGTTAAAACATGTCTAATCTACCAAATTGACCCGTGTTATCAGGCATTCCACTGCACCTGGTGTCTTTGCCCACAAACACCAAGGCTTTCTGACTCTTATCGATGTCTTCCTTTTCCACAATGTCCTCAAGCACCGCAAGCAACTGCTGCTGCTCCGCGTTGGCCAGCCGGGTGGCGTAGTCCTCCCAACCAGTCGTCACCATCTCGCCCATGGGGTCAATCAGCTTCACTCCATTGTCTTCCTGCGGGACTAATAGGAAGTTAGGACAGAGGAAGGTGTCACGTTTAAACTGTGGTGAGGAGCACCTCGGGGTTGTGGGAGGCAGTGACCATGACCCCGATAGCGGCTTTGGTCTGTTTGGATCGCAGTGTGGCCAGCAGACCCATCCGGAACATGACGTGATCAAGACGGCCAGCATTGGTCCTGAAGCCAGCAGTGCCATACTGTAAGATCAAGCCTGGGGGTTTGGGGTGCACCTCAGACAGTTTGGACACTTCCTCCATGTGGGCCATCGCTGAAACAAACATCACAAAGACATCAGTCAGCCAGATGTGAGATTAATTTGACTACAATGATTGGAAGCGTAACTAAAGTACTTCCGGAATGGCAAATGATAAATGAGTCATTTGTAGATTAGTTTAAAAACTGTAAAGACCGTTTGTATTAATAAAAGTATAACGGCGTTAGGGTTAAAATATACTTTAATGTCGACACTGACAGAACTAAAAAAACAACAATACAGGAAAGGCAAAGTTCAAATTCCATGAATACGCCCAACTAAGATTCTCGACCATAATTCATTCAGACAACCAAAACACCAAATTGATGCTAACAAAACTGTCGAGAGTCTGCAAACATGCAAATTCGCTGCACTGAATTGGATAAGACTTACTGTTTGTTGTTTGCAATATTATTTGCAACGAGGACCGGATTTGTGAATCCTTCGGCTCCGTGGCTCAAACTTCCGTGTACGTCAGGACGCTGGGCGTGCCATAAGTTTTCATACATTCAATGCTCACTAGCGCTGTATGCTGGTCAATTGTAGAAAAAATGACAACCATGCTGTTGGACTTTTCCTTACTCTTTCAAGACAACAAACGATATAATCGAGGTGTATTTTAATTATGGTGTCTATTTTAAAACGAAAAAAAAAAAAATCAATGAACCAGTCGTATTTGTGGATACTTCTCGTGCATCGTGCAAACCTATGTGCTAGCAACTTCATTTTCGGACCAGTATGTTGACAATATCTCTGATGTTAGGTTCGATTCAGTTGTGCTGAACCCACGTGATGGTGATTTATTGATCCTTTGTGAGGAAAAATTGCTGCAGATAATAAATGGCCGGATGGATAAGCCTGTTGGCTTGTCACTCGTGTGTCCTCCCCTTTAAGAGACAGGCTGGTTCGTGTGTCAACCACCCATGTCCAAGTACCCTCTGGCGGGTGGGCCATACTGATAGAGAATAAATAAATGAGCGTAAGGGAAGGTGCATAGGGATTTCCGTCCGGCTTCTTTGCTCCTCCTCCACGTCCATTTTTTTTTTTTTTTTTTTGCGCATTCGATGCCACAGAAAAGCGCCGCACATTTTGGACGTTTGGAAGGAATAATCTGGAGCGGATAACGCACCTATGGAGCGTTGATTTCAATCCAAAAAGGAAAGATTGCGCGTGTTGTTTGGAACGATTGCAAGGCTAGGGAAGGGCGCCTTGTTACGTAACCAAGAGACGTCTGAGCTGTCCACGGTGCTGAAAAGCGTACATCGCGTATATTCAAGCCGGCAAAAGCTCTTTTTATCCCTTAAAAAGCTCCGTTCGATGACCCATCAATCATCTTGGGGCTGTTTTTCCATCTATACAGGGAGAAGGTCACAGGCTCGTTTGGAGTACAGCTAGATAATTTTTTTTATTTATTTTTTCTTTTTTATTAAGTATTCCAGATAAGGGGGTCCAAATGTCGGGTCAGACGCTCACGGACCGCATCGCTGCGGCCCAGTACCAGCTGACGGGTTCGGACATGGCCAGGGCCGTGTGTAAGGCTACAACGCACGAAGTGATGGCGCCCAAGAAGAAGCACCTGGAGTGTGAGTATTGCGTGCCCCGTTTAGTCAGTCAGTCAGTCAGTTAGTCAGGCAGGCAGGCCGGGAGGCCGGCCGGAAGGCAGACAGGCAGGCAGGCAGACAGACAGACAGACAGACAGACAGACAGACAGACAGACAGACAGACAGGCGGCAGGCAGACAGGCAGGCAGGCAGGCAGGCAGGCAGGCAGGCAGGCAGGCAGGCAGGCGGGCGGGCGGGCAGGCAGGCAGGCAGGCAGGCAGGCCCTTTTGCTGCATGCACACGCAAATGTGGCGAAGAACCATTTAGGATGATTTAGCAGGCACAATGGCCAAGGCTCAGAGCAACACAACTGCATAAACACACATCATGTCCTTGTCGTCATGGAGACAAATAAAAAGTCAGCATTGCATGCAGGCGGGCATGTTAGCAATTAGCTTGTAGCATCTGCACGAGTTGACTGATTTACGGGTTTAATTTGATGCGAGGCCGAGATTGCAGCTCAATTTAAGACTGTAAAGAACCAATCTGTATTTATTACGTGTATTTTCTCTGCGTATTGTTGTGCTGTATGTAAGTAAGCAAACTATTTCCATAATAATAATAGTAATTTTCACAAAAAAATTGCTTTGTCAGGGAAAGCCCACGAGAACATCTCAAGTTTGTTAAGGGTACTTTTAATGTAAGTTTTAATTTTTTTTAGATTTGTTCCTTCTTACCCTACCCCTTAATATTTTTTTTTTATTAGTCAGGTTGTTATGGATCACACCAGTGGTGGAAAACGTTTTGACCTAATTTATCATGGTCAATTTTTTTTTTTTTCTTCTTTACATCGGCAAAACCTTTGCATGTAAACGCGGCCGTGTCGACTATTTATATCCACTATTGTCATGGAATTGTTGAAAATTGCCCCCCAATTTTGGCCTGGCAGGACAGACATGATGCGTGTGCGTCGAGTTTTTTTGCTCTGATCTTTACTGCCACTTGTGCTCTCGTGTCTTCCATTGTGATCCGCTCCCCTTGTGAATAATTCACTCATCGGCCAATGCTGCCCTGCATTATTTACACTGCAAAAGGCGACAATGTTAGATTGCTTTTCTTGCCACATCTCCAAACTGAACCTAAAAATCACCAGGCTCAGCACCATCACCATCACTACACAATTTCCGTTTGTCTTGCACTGACCGGCGTGATGCTATCTTGCTAATAAGAACTCAGTAAGATCACTTGTTGCCATGACGACACACGCATTCAGATGTACTACATTATTAAGAGAACCCGGAGAGCCAATATAGAGACGTGTTTCTAAATACAGTCTCTATGTTTAAAGATAATGGAGGAACACGTGCAAAGACAGAACAATGTCGAACAGAATTGTGGAGTAGTAGCGTTGATCTCTTTTTCACCGTTATGTTTTTATTTATTTATTTTTTTGGGCTGTGGCTAGAACAGCGCCGTGGTGACGCGCTTGAGTCACTCCCAATTCTTATTTTGGGGACTCATCTCTTGTATGATTGGCTTCTCAATGGAGCGTGCCGGTCTACCCATTGAAGCGGCCTGCCCAACAGGGGAGCTCTCAGATCATTCTTAGAAGCGGCGGATTATCGTAAGAGTCTTTCTATAGCTCAAGTCAATCTTCATTAGCAAGTTTATTATCCGTGTTTGTTTACTACAAGTGACAATTTGGTAAAACGTTTAAGGTGACCGGCGGCGTATGAGCGAGTGTTGAAGGAACACTTGTTATGAGATTACATAAACGGCCATTGCTTGCGCTGGACGGCGGGTGTCAGCCATGTTGCATGTGCAGCATGTCAACAGTGACGACATGGAAATATGCGAGCAGTGACGTGCGGGTGCCCTAAAAAAAAAAACTAATGACAATTTTAGTGGCCACTCTGTCTCCAAACTGTGTTGCCGGTCTGCACTTGAGTGGGCTGATCTATTTTTGAAGAGGCCAAGGTCTGCTCTGTCGAACGGCCTTCGGCCACTTCCATCAACAAAGCCAATACTTGATGCTCGCCTTTTTGCTGACGTCAATGTCACGGCCTTCGAGATCCTCATAACTGTACATATGTACTTGCCGGACACAACATTAGGTACACGTCAAAAGTCACATCATTTGTAATTTTGCTGACTTTGTAGGGAGCACTATCGAGGCATCAAATGAAAATCTTTTCGCCTTTGTAGACCTGGTGTCGGCCACCAACACCACCAACGTGAACATCCCGCAGATGGCCGACACGCTTTTCGAGCGGGCCACCAACGCCAGCTGGGTGGTGGTCTTCAAGGCCCTGGTCACCACCCACCACATGTGTGTGCACGGCAATGAGGTAGGTACACTTTTGTTCGCGTCCTTTACGCAAAACTCTGTGCTGCTTTTGAAATGCTCTCCTTTCCTTTGCAGAGGTTCATCCAGTACTTGGCCTCCAGGACTTCACTCTTTAACCTCAGCAACTTCATCGACAAAACTGGCTCGAATGGTAAAAAGAACATGTTTGGGCAACAGTGAAATACCGTTTATCCAGATTTGTTCTATGCATTATGCGCTGACGCTAAAGTAGCCAAAGGTGTTTTAGCCACGCCCCCAAAAGTCAGGAATAAGAAAACGGTGAAAAACAGTTTTCTTTAGAAACAAGTCATTGAAATTCTCGCCTCTCTTTCGAAGGCTACGACATGTCCACGTTCATCAGACGGTACGGCCGCTACCTGAATGAAAAAGCCTTCGCCTACCGCCAGATGGCTTTCGACTTCACTCGAGTTAAGAAAGGGTACGACGGCGTCGGCGACTGCGCCCACTTTCAATGCGCCGACTTGATTTCAAGTGTGTTTGCCGAGCAGGGCCGAGGGCGTGATGAGGACCATGACCACGGAGAAGCTCTTGAAGGGCATGCCCGTCTTGCAGACTCAGATCGACACGCTTCTGGAGTTTGACGTGAGTTGCTATGATTTCACGTCTTTGGCGGCTTTTAGTCATTATTTTTGTCTTACCCGTTACCGTTTGTCTTAGGTTCATCCTAAGGAGCTGAACAACGGCATCATCAACGCCGCTTTCTTGCTGCTCTTCAAGGACTTGGTCAAGCTCTTTGCATCCTACAACGATGGCATCATCAACATGTTGGGTCCGTTTGGAAACGAGACAAAAACAACCCGAGTGTGTGCAAATTCCACGATTGTGATTTTGTTTTGATACAGAGAAATATTTCAAGATGAAAAAGAGCGACTGTAAGGAAGCGTTGGAGATCTACAAGAGGTTCCTTACCCGGGTGACTAAAATCGGGGAGTTCATGAAGCTGGCGGAGGTATTTGCTAACATGCCACGGGTGAACTATTTGAACACAAATGGTGCAGCAACACGGCTACACTGACGATATAACAAAACTTTTTTTCTTTCTTCAGACCGTTGGAGTTGACAAAAATGACATCCCGGACATTAACTATGTAAGTTACTCTGAAGCGCATGTATGTACACTTGCCACTTCTCACCCGCCACCTTGATCCCCCCCCTCCACTCCCCTCCCCTCCCCTCCCTCCTCTCCCAGTGTCTCCACCCCAACGTGGTGGTGGACCTGGCAGACCCGGACGACGACGACTGTCCGTTTAAACCTCCAGAGGAGGAGCCGGTAACTGTAGCGATGGCCGAGTGCCTGCTCGCAGGATGGCGTGTCAGCATGCTGGGCCTAATTGCGTTTGACACACGAGCCAGACACACACTTTGTGTGTTTATAGTCTTCAAAAAAAACATGTCATGGTAGTTGGACGTTGTTTTCAGCGGCGGGACATTAAAAGCTAATTTCTAATATTTTGTGTTTTGACTGCTGTGTGTGAATGTAGGATTCTTTTTTTGTCCAATCAGATGTGTTGCTATGGCAATCTAATCTCCCCAGAGCCTTCACAATCAGTTATTTCATTTATTTTTTATGTGTCGTTTCCATGCGTTAGGCCCCCAGCAGTATCCTGGACTCTCTGGAAACGCACATGAATGGCCTGGAGGATGTCAAAGGTGGCAAGAAGGGGTAAGTTGCGCTTTCATGTCCGTTCATGAAAATGTCCCAAAAAAGCTTGCAAAATTGTTTTTGAGCCAGGAAGTGTCCATCTATGAAAGAACCAATGAGGCTTGATGGCTGTCTTTAATTTTCCTTTAATCCTTGCTATCTTTTATCCCCCTTTTCGTTCATTTGGGATCACCAGTGAAGGGTGAGCATAAATATTGGCTTTGGGGTTCAGCAACCTCGACCTCTTTGATTGTTACTCTATTTTTTTTTTTTTTTTTTATTCACATGGGAACCAAGCAGGTGATCCCGTGGGAATAGATATGAAATTAGTAGCCCACCTGACAAAACTGTTGGTGTTGTTTTGACCGCATGTGTGAAGTCTACAAGACACACATGCGATAAGAGAGTGCCATATGAATCATAATGCAATGTGGTCTCGCAAGAATTTAGTCAAAAGGTTTAACCTGTTTTCCATTCAATGCACTATATTTATACAAATATTGCACTACATTTATACAAATGTTTTTAATTTTTTTAATGATCCCAATGGGTTGAATTATTCAAAATGTATTCACAATTAAAATTTATGTGAATTATTTTGCATGTTTTTGTATTCTAAATAATATACAGCATATAAAATCTGACTAAATTCTTCCAGACCAGCCTGCAAAATATGAAGAAGTTTATTTATTTGAGCACAAAATCAAATTATTGACATTGGGATGAACCCTTCATATGGTCACGTGATCAAGTTTTGAATTGTAGCATTCATCCCATTTATAATTTTCTTACTGAAGTGCGTTTTTCACACTAAGTGCTTTCCCTTTTTTCATTTGATTCTATTAGGTCTCCGACTAAGGTAAGCCGCACATTTCTACTGATTTCTACTTTTGCTTCATCCTTGTGTCTGACCACAAGCGTGTTTGTGTACGTCGCAGGGTTCTCCCACAAACAACGTGTCTCCGACTTCGACTCCGGCCAAATCATCAAACGCCGTCCCGGCACTGCAGCCTCCACCTGGGGAGAGCACGGCTGCTGCCGCTCCGGCTGCACCCGAGCCAGCGGAAGAGTACGTAGCAGCTTCATTCCTTGAGCTTAATGCTAACACGTAAGGCAAAATGCCATACATGGGCTAGCAGAAATTAGCATAAATGTTACAGTGGTTCTACACCTTCCTACGACTTCTAGTTTTACACACATGGTGCAGCAACACTTACAAACAACGCTCACAGCCACGTACAAAAACATTTCTACTTTTAATCCAGTTCCTTGTTGGACCTGGATCCTCTGTCCTCTTCTGGCCCACCAGCAGCATCCGCAGGCCCCACGTCCTGGGGAGGTAAGATCCCAACATGTCCACTCTGAAAACTAAAAGACTGGATTTAAGGAATGGCAGATCATTAAGTAGTAGTTAAAAGTAGTTAAAAAAGAAAAATTGACGACTCGTGTTGTTCTTTCCACAGACCTTCTCGGATCAGGTGAGTGTTTTCACCCTTATTTTGCACGTGGTGCTTCTGTTTTTCAAGTCGGGGCTTTCCTGGCTGAAACACAATCAAAAGCAACGTTATTTATTCGCAGTAGTTTATTCTATTCATCTCATGATTGTGGCGATATTGATTTAATCGAATAAGCCCCAGGTACCAAAAGCAAGGCCCGCCGCTGTTCAAATGTTCTGCCAATGTTTTTTTTAGTGTGTTCCGGGTCCCGTTCGACTCTCAGTGTGTCTCGCTGACTTCCTTGTTTGTCTCCTCTAACGATCGCTTTTAGCCTCAGTGGTCTTGTTCTTGTGTCTCTTTCTTCCTTCTCCCTACACATCCTCCATCATCTGAATTTGGTTTACAACAACGGGGTCAACTCCTTTGGAAAATTGTTGACTGGAATTTTGCTTTGCTTAATTGGGCTTTATTTGAATTTTCTACCCGCTCAACATGGGGTGGCTTTACTTTATTTGGGGTCTGCAACCCCCACCCCCCTCGCACAACCCCTTCACCCCTTTCCTCAGAAATGGGCGATTCCTTGCTAGCCGAGCCCGCTCTGGCTGAGGAGGCCGCCGCCCCCTCCCCTGCCGCCGCCGACTCCACGCCTGCCCCCACCGTGCCAGAAGCTGGAGTCCCTCTAGCTCCTCACAGTAGCACGGCGGCCGCCACCTCCCCTGGCGCCACCAATATGGATCTGTTAGGAGGTTAGTGGGCTTCCACCGAGCAGGGTTGCCTACTCGACATCCTCTCAGGGAAGCTCATCCCCCCCCCCCCCCCACAAGAACCCGTGCAGTGATGTGATGCCACGCTTAGATGCATGCGCAGACATATTTCAATTACAGCCCGTATTTGTCCTCAACTAGCTTTCTTGTGAGTAAGTAGCTCAAATTCACAGGCTGTAATCTAAAAATCACTTTTCAAACGCTTTTCATAGACACGTACAATGATAGACCTGCTTTTCGCTGCCCGTCCGTCTATCAAACTTGCCCCGTGGCATCACCGCGTGCGGAGCCACTACTGTTTGTCTCATAATGTGAGATTGCCTCCCCGTCTGTGCTCCCAATTGTCTGTCCACCTTTGTGTCCGAGGCCAGAAGCTGCTTTTGTCTTTCCTTCCTCTCTTCTGCATCTCATTTGGTCTTGTTTTCTCTTTTCGTGTGGGGGGATAACCTCAGATGCCTTCGCCACGCCCGCCGCGGCCGCCGCCGCCACCGAGGTCTCCGCCGCGGCAGCTGAGGGCGGAGCCGCAGCGACACCCACCGCCCCTGTCGCCGGAGCTGCAGCCGGTGGGTGACTCAATGTTATGTTTAGGATGATAGATAATTGATTGGCGGATTGGGGTAGGAAGCCTTCTATATGTTATGGTTTGCACGCTAGCAAGAGCCCACAAGGTGTTTCCAAGCAATTGTCCCGAAAGCGTTGAGAGTTAATTTAACAATGCTGCAGTCTGTGCTTCCCTTGTTGCCACGGAGACGGAAGACAATGCACTTCCCACTCTCGTCTTCACACGTCCGTGTAACAAAAGAATACAGGCAGGTGGCAAGTCGGATCTACTTTTGCAGTCTCGTCAAGTGGGGTGTTGCCATTGGTTTTGCTTCATCTCAGATTTTATGACCTCCATTTTGTGTTTTTTTTTTTTTTTACGTCTGACATCACTAAAATCACATCCGCATTTCCACCCCATCACTTCTTACAAGACCCCTTTGCGCCCTCGGACGGGAGCACTACGGCCGCAGCATCTTTGGGTCTCGACCTTTTCGATGTGGGAAACTCGTGTTTTAGCTCAGTGGTGCCCTCCCCTTCCCCATCGTCGATCTTCACCTCCACTTCCAGCACCACCATCACCACGGCGACCGTTTCGGCGCCAATAGCTACCGCCGATCTTTTCAGCGGTAAAATGTCGGACGTGTGCGTGTGTGTGTTACTCGGGTCTTGTAATGCAAGTTGTTGCCTGAATTCGGCGGCGGGCGGTGCAAACACTCACCTAAGTTGACAAGCTAAATTCAGATTCTGATTTGTGCCATGGTATTGTTCATAAATTCGCCACAAGATAGCGCCAATGCACTTGTGGTGGTTGTTCGATAAAATGAAGCTTCTCCAATCAATTCAACATTGTGTCTCAGCATGGTTATTTGTGGTGTTAGTTATTGATAGTTTCTACACTTGTGATGCAATATATTATATTATATTTAATACTAAGAGTCAAGTTTGGAAGGCCCAATTAGCAAATGCACAGTCCATCCACCACTGCAACTGGCTGAATGATGAATGAATGTACGGACTCAAGGAAGAACCCGACTTGCCTACTGTTACGTTTGAGCATTTTGGCTGTGTTTGTAGCCTTCTTTGCACCGACGGCAGACACTCAGGCAGATGCCACGCCCGCAGTTGACTTGTTTTCGGCAGGTACCCCTCCTTTACGCACGTGCCGTCTCCTCTGGTGTGCTCTCACTTCCTGCTTTGCTGTGTTACATGGTGGCCTTGAAAAGATGAATGAATTATTTTTAACGATAGCAGTTTGCTCTTGAGCATGTTCTACAAACTACATAAATACGGTGTGTATCGGGATGATTGTATAATGTGAATGTCATTCCACAACTCCCCCCCCCACCCCCCAGCGGATTTATTCGACTCCTCATCCATCTCACCCATCTGTTCCTCTGCGCCCCCACCCAAAATTGACAGCAGAGACATCCTGAGCCTGTTTTGTGGTGGGTAGCTTCACACGATGGAGATGTCAAACTTAAGAGTGAGGCTCAATGGGTTTCTTCCCCCCCCCCCCGATACATTGTGTGTGTTGCCTATTAATGGCAAAATAGATTTTGAAGCTGGCTTACTCATTTTAAGAATAATTTTGAGTGCCCATCATCGGCCCTGTCTAACACTCATTTGTTGGAAATACATAGTGTGAGTCATGCAGGCTGACATTTCCTCTTCCTCAATGCTGCGATGGATATGACGTTTTGTGTGGCTCTGTTCGGTTGAACCGACAGAGTCCACTGGAGGAGGAGGAGATGCACCAGCAGCCGCTGTTGCCACCCCTGGAGCAGAACTCATCTCAGGTAAAAGAACCGGTGCATCTCATTTCATGGATATATGACACATCGGGGATGGAAAGCTGCATCATTGGGAATTCCTTGCCAATTAATCACCTGGTCACCATGGTAACCAGAACACAAACAAGTGTGTAGCTTCGAGGTCTTTTTTGTCTCACTTCATCACCTCCAGTTTTTCTTACTTTTGGCTCTCCCTCGCCGGCTCTCATTTTGTTCTCTCCCCTGCTTCGCTCATCTCTCCCGCCTGTGACTCTCGGGCTGGCTCATTGCTTGCTTCCTGCCGTATGACTTGGTGAGTTTCTTGCCCTCGCTTCTCTTGACGCGCGGCCGTGCTCGTGCTGCAGAGCCTTGTTGGCCTCCCCCCTGTAAACACACAGGCATACACACAAAAACATAATTAGGAAATAATTATAAAATTAAGGAACACACACGCGCATACAAACTACGCAGACGGAGACAATTAGATACATAATGTACACAGATAGACGGATGCAGCCAGTGTGAATGTATAAATCCTGAAAACATTACAACAATTTGTATAGTCTGTAATGTTTGTTTTGTTTGCTGTAGGCATCCACACATCTTAGTGTGTCACTTCAATTCCCCTTAAAAGCTCTCCTCCCTCTGTCGTCCTGGCAACAGTAATGGGTTGTCATGGCGACACCCGAATCGTACTGTAGCGTGTTGCAAGACTGGCTAATGTCTCTATCTCCCATCACTCCCCCCTGCAATCCTCCCCCCTCCCCTTCCTGTAGCTTTTGGTGGCTTAGGAGATGTAATGAAGCCCACCCTGACCCCCCAGGCGGGTGATGTTGACAACTCCATGGCTAACATGGCGAGTAGTAAGTCATTTTTGAGTCATAGCATTGTCGTATCTCAAGGTTGTGTGTGATGCGTTAAGGACGACAAAAAATATTTTTGCATTACCTCATTGTGTCTTTTGCTCTTTCTTGCTGAGTCAGATCTGACGATGGGATCTCCAGCGGCTCCTCAGGTAGCTCCCCCCAGCTGGGGTGCCCCCATGGTAAATGTTGTCTGTGTCTTACGTGTGAGCATGGCGTGGAGCCGCATGGCGGGACCGAGCCGCGTTGCCTTCATCTGGCTCACCGTCACGCACTAAAGAGAAGCAAACAGAAAAAAACCACCACATGACTTCACAAATCATTTTGAGGATGATTTATGTGCTTGAGTGATGAAATGGCAAATGATGGACAGCTGGTAAAAAAATAAAAGTAAAAATAAAGCAAAAAGGCATGGCATTTGCATGCTAACAAGCTAATGCTAGTAAAGATTAAGAATACTGACACATATTACAGTTTTAAGTTTGTGTTGTGTGTCACTTTTCGTTGCTGTGCGTCTGTCATTGTTTTTGTCTTACATGTAGTGACCCCAACTCCGCCTCCTCTCCCTCCCCTCTACACCTCTAGCCAGCACCCATGGGTGGTCCTCCATTTATGGGGATTCACCCAGGCTACAGCATGGTAAGAGCACAAGTCCAGTCCAGTAATGCTGTTGGACGCTGATTTCCCCCAACCCCCTTTTTAGGTGTCACACACACAGTCAGCCTCTGTTCGAAACAGTAGCTACTATATTTGTTGTCTGCCATTTTGTATTGTTGTTCGAATATGTTCTTGAGTATAGGCTAGCCATGAATGACTTCGCACCAGTTTAAATGCGGCGCCGGTGTCTTAGCGTCGCCTGTTGTGTGTGTGTCTCATTGAAAAGCCCGGGGCACCGGGTGCCGGAGCTCCCATGATGCATTTGGTTAGACCGGGCTTCCCCGCCGCCAACGCCCCGGTAACCCAGTTCCTAGATCCGTCCAGATAAAGTCCGCTTGACGCCATTGCTGATTGTGAGCGGGGCGTATGTGTATGCAGATGTCTCCTGGAATGACCCAGAGCCCCAGAAAGCCTCCCCCGCCCAGGAACGCTCTGGATGACCTTAACATCAAGGACTTCATGTAGGCAGACACATAGGTAAAGGTATACTGTCATCTACACACACCTAGATATGAAATCCAGCTAATTTTTTTAGAGACTATCAAGAGCCAAATATTATTTCTGAACTGTGTTTGAACTTGTCGTTACAGGTGTTTGGCGCTCCGGATGTCTGCACTCCCCCCCCCCCCCCATCTAGAGGCCGCAACCCCTCGAAGACCCCCCCATACCTCCACCCCCATGATGTACTGTTGTAGCACAACTGTAAATGTGAACCCTAGATACAGAACACATAGTTTTACGTGTGTGGGTGTGTGTGGGTGTAAATCAGTGTTAAACTCTACTTAATATATTACAGCGAGGGGGGAGGGGCAAAGAAAAAGAACGACAAAAAAAGAATGCATATGGAAAATTGGAGTTGAATGCAATGGTCTGGTGGTTTCCCTGCGCATCTGGCAGACAAGGAGGGTGTTGTTCAATGTGGACTGTGTTTTGGTGTGTGTATCTTGACTGGCCAACCCGCCTCCTTCATCGTCCCAACTAATACTGAGCTAACTCCCTGTCGTCCCAGCTAATACCAAGCTACGTGTGTGTGTGTGATGGTTGTACCTTCAAGTATGTCAAGCTTCGCCCCTCACGCTCCCTATTGGTCGTGAAAAACATGCAACGTCATCCATGGTTTTATTATTACTTTGGGATTCTACGGAAACGTGCCGAGATCTGTGCACAAATTAACATATGCATTTTAATGATAGATGACTTATTTTCTTTATTTTGAAGACAAAATACCATATATTTTAGTTACATATCTTGGGGGGTACGCATGTAGATGTAAACAAACAACAAAAAACATACCTGTCAGTTTTGTAGAGGCAGTATTCATTTAAAATAATTGCTGGCTGTTTGACGTGACGCCCTCTGCTGGTGTCGAGTGCCTGGGGACGAAATAATATTGAAGTTACTAGCATTTGTGCATGCAATTGGTTGGCATCAGGTACATTGATTGGGAAGCGGCGTGTAAAGCACTCACGTATACGCTAGATGTTGTGTGTTGTTTATTTGCAAAAGTGACTGTAACTTAATCCATTGTGACAATTACATGTTGAAAGAAAAAAATAAAATAAAAGCAAGAATGACATTCACATAGACAATGCGGATAGATTATGTTCAGTATTATGAAGATTGTATTTCTTGGAGGCTGGGGAGAGGGACTTTGAATTGATGATGTTCTGCCCTAATATTTACCCCCCCCCCCCTTCTTTAACCTGCATGCAAGTCCTGCGATGAGATGCAATAAAATACAAGTCACCCAAACGACCCTCACGGCGTGTCACATTATCTGTCAGAATTTCGCGGTCGTAAATGGTTGGACTTTTTAGCAACATTAGAATTTCAAAGTCTTGCAGTGGCTGGGGTCTCCGTGGATCCAGTGGCAGATTTGCGCATATTTGGCGGGGGTGATCCTCACCGCCACGTTGAAGTCCCTCTGCTCACCGTCGTCAACTTCCACCCACTGGTGACCCGAGAACACGCCGATCACTCTCCTCCGCCACTTCCCTTTCCCGCCCCCTTGTCTCACACGGATGTAAACCCCCGCCCCGTCGGCGCCCGGCCGAGAGTCGCTGCGCTGGTACATCAGATCGTCGGACTCCTTCACCACCGAGCAAAAGCGGTAGACCACCTTCTCTCCCCCGCGGGCGGCCAGAGGGCTTTCGTCTTCGTCGTAGCCCGAGAAGTGGATCCGGGTCGGGGGGGAGGTGCGGGGCGCCACGCCGATCTCCATGAACTTCTGCTTGACAGCTCGTTTCAGTTCCAGGAGGGCGTAGTCGTAGTCCGGGGCCACGGAGTTGGTGGAGTTCCTCGAGCGGATCCATCCTTGAGGGATGTGAGTTTGTTTGACTCGTATCCAGCGGAATACGGGCTGCCTTCCGGTGCGACCGATTCCCGCCTGCCAAGTCCTCCTGTCGTCTCTTCCTGCATCAATTCTATTCATCTCTCCATGCGTCATCTCTTCTTTTTGTCTGTTTCTTCTTGCGGCCCTCGGCCTCCCCCTCCTCCTTTTGTTTTTAAGTTGCAGCACTCCTACTTTCAGACTTTTCACGCTCTCCAGATAGTAACTGCCATCATGGATGCAGTTTGCTGCCGTCAGCACGTGCCTGGGGGAAACCAGCACCCCGGAGCAGCCCACGGAGAGGCGCACGGCCGCGGCGAAAGGGTAGTTGGTGGCGTAATGACAGTCGGAGATGACGAAGCGACCGTCGGCACCGTAAACCTGCCGTTTCCCGCGGGTCGGCGACGAAACGCACGGGGCCGCTCCTGTGGCATTCAAACCCTGCAAGGTGACGTCGGTCCGCGTGCACGTTCCGTTGTCGCGCATCGTCTCGTATCCCAGAATCCTCTCTTGCTCGCTCGGGTTTAAGGGCGGGAGGCCACTTTGACACTCGATACCGCAGAGTCTCTGAGCTTTGCCTCCCTTCACATCCCCTTTTGGTCCTCTGAAGAGAGGTTTCTCTTGAAGTTCAGTTTTCCTCTCTGTCAGCACCGGGAGCTTCTGCTCGATCCACTTGTGCGCATCGCTGCTAGCGTCAGCCATGTAGAGCAGCAGACAAAGAAGCTCCAGGAGGCCCATGGCTCTTCAAAACAGAAGATGAAGTTGTCAAGTAATATCAAGATGATTAATTTAACGTTGATGTCAAATGAGCAACAGCAGGAGATGGCGCCAAAAAGAACATTTTGTAACAGCATCTAATCAATTCATCGATTACATTACAAAATGTCCCATTAGAAAACAACATAACTAACATTACTCATTCAGGAATGATCATGCAGGATTCTAAAATAAAATAATAATGATAAAAGCAAAGAAGACAAAGTTAAAACTCACCTGAAATATGACAAAAATGCCCAAAACACTTCCAGTAAAATTCTTCTTCGGATTACAAAGCCGCCCGGTCCAGATGTCCCATCTTTTCCAGAGCCTTCAAATCTTTTGTATGGGGAGCCTGACAGATGTCTACTCTACTCTCCATCCCACTGCGGAGGCGGAGGGGGGTAGGACACCACAAGCAGACAAATGATGATTTTTTTTTTGGGGTGGGGGGCATAGTTATGCCTGTTTGGATGCATTTAGTTGCATGTGTGGGTTTGATTTTATGGCCAACCATTAATTTGAATTCATTCATCAGGGTCTTTGAATCTTTAATAACTTTTATATCTCAAAAATTCCCATTCATGCTTAATAATTAATAATAAGTCAGGTTGGCTGGAGAAAAGATCAACTTAGAGTAAACAATTAAAATAAATTCTAAAATAATTTATTGCACGCTTGGATTTTAATAATATGTTTGAGCTTGATTCATATCTCATTGTAACTTGTGTTTTGCTATCATATCTTGGGATTGATTGTTGTCTCGCTGGGAGAGTTTCACGCACAGGAAACCAAATTAATGAAGACACTGAATAAATGTTTAGGTTGGAGGGCGTCCAGCGGAACAAATGAGAAATGCTTGTTTGGGGAAAAAAGATGCTTTTTAGGTCATATGAACAGTTTACATTGTCCGGCGGTTGTCTACAGCAGTGGTTTTCAAGTGGGGGTACGCGTACCCCTGGGGGTACGTGGAGGTACTCCAGGGGTACGTGAGATTTTACAAAAATATATACCGGTAATAATTTTTTTTTAAAAAAACAGTAAGCCTGATTGTTTTGAGAATTAGTTATAAAAAGTTTGATGAAATACAAATGTATGTTTTATATTCAGTATTCAATTTTAATCCTTAATAAACGGACTCTCCACAAACCAATAGCAGTCACCTGCGGTTGCCTTGATGACGCATTAATAATAACTTTATTATTAAGTTATCAATTTATTTTGTAAACAAGATATTATTTATTTATAATGAAGTTAATTTATTTTTGTGAACACATTTTTAGTTATGTATATTTTTATTTCCTTGTAAGAGATTATTACAAGAAAGATGAATATAAATTAGCTGTGTTCTGCATACAGTATTTGAGTTTTGAAAGGGTTTATGTCATGCGGTCACATTTATTTTCCGGATTTCTGTCTTGTCTGTGTCGTGACTTCACTCCCTGTTTTATTTTGTCATCCCTTCCGTTTCAGTTCGTGGTTCCTTCCTCTGTTTCTGTTGTCTTGTATTCCCTGATCCCGATTGTGTGCACCTGTGTGGTTGACACTAATTGTCAGCACCTGTGTCCCAGCCCTTTTGTGTGTATTTAGTCCGTGTCTTCCCCTTGTCTTGTGCCAGTGTGTCTTGCCTCGTCCTGACCACCAGCGATTCCTTGCCGTACGAATTCCTAGTAAGATTCCTCCTTTCTGTCTCGCCACAGAGCGACGCCTTTTGTTAGTGCCTTGTTCCCCATAGCCCTTTTTGTCTCGCCCGAGTGCGACACTTTTTGTTTGGACTTTTGCCGAGTGTTTCCCTCGCAAGAGGCGCTTTAAGTTGTCTTTTTGGTCATCTTTCTGTTGGAATAAATCTGTGAAAAGAAAGACTCTGCATCCGAGTCCTCCGCCTTGTTCCCTGCCTGACAGTTTATGCCTTCTTGGTGGTCACTGTTTACTGTTTATCGTTTTTGTTTCTATATGCAATGTTTGAAACATAAATGTGTCTGTCAGGTACATTGCTACAAGTTGTTTAACTTTAATAAATCAAACACTAATGGGACAATCCTGTACCTCTTTCTTTTCGACCAGAAATGTGTTGCGCTGGTCAAGGGGTACTTGGCTGAAAAAATATTTCAAAGGGGGTACATCACTGAAAAAAGTTTGAGAACCACTGGTCTACAGTATGCATGCCCTGCGATTGACTGGTGGATTGTATAATTAGTCATTTATAAAAAAAAGGTCCTATGTCAGTACCTTTAAATATCGACCCAACATCTATGCTTACATGACCTACAAAATGGAAGAACCAAAAATGCACTACCATCATTAATTCCTCCATTTATTTATTCCTTATTTATGCAGTTTATGGTGTAAAATAATGAAAAAAAAGCGTTTTTGGCTTGGAACGGATTTAATTTTCTTCTATTATTTGTAATGGGAAAACATGACTCGGAATTCGAACGATTCACTTCTCGAACAGCCTTCTGGAACGGATTGTGGTCGAAAACCGAGGCTCCACTGTACATTGGATGTTGCATTCCACAGTCTAGACAGCAGTTTTGTTAATTAAAAACTAACAATTACAAAAAAAGCAAATGCAGCAAGATGGGGTGAAAACAGCTGCAGCAGAAGGAGAGAGCATGTGGACTTTAGTGTTGGTGACTCAGCCTTCAATTTATTCCCAGCTGCTCCCCTCACGCTCTGGACATGGCTCATCTTCTCTTCTACTCAAATGCAGCACCATAAGAAACACACGTACGCGACATTATCCCGACATACTTTATAAGCAAAGATAAGAGCTTCTGAAGCTTAGTAAAAAAACAAAAACAAAAGAATAGAAAATGACTAAACTGAAAACAAAAATACTACTGAAAGAATAAACAGGCCAAATGATGGATGTTTGTAATTCTTTGCCTGCTGTAGGTCTGTTTAGTGTGCGCACGTGTGTGGTCCATTAGTTCTGCTTACAGACATTCGTGCATTCACTTTGGACTTACGGCGCACAACATTGGGGCAGACCACCGCGCGTGTGACACTTCAACACACGATACGTGGACTGACCAGTATGGAAGTCTGTCCAAGGGAAAGCAGCTGTGTTGTCACAGCCGTTTTTTTGGGAGAGCTCAGGGGCCTGACCTCCAACCGCCAATTCAAAGCTGTCCACTTTATGGCTATATTTTCCTCTGTCTGGCGTAAGTCTTAATATTTCTTTTGAAAGACATCCAAGCCTGATATGAGTCAGGAAGAAGTATGGTTGGGAATTGAGCGGAGAGGTTATCAACATTTTGGACAAAGCGCTGTGCTTCCATCTGTATGAACTTGTGATTACATTCTGGGTATTTCCCTAACAGATGCTTGATGGAAGGCCTTGCTAGCTGAATGCAAACGTAGAACAGACGACGGCTATTTCAAAGCACAAACACCAAACTAGAATTTTCTCTAAACAGGAAAAGAACAGGATTATAAACACGTCACAATTATTAATGACACAAGAGCGAAGAACGTGGCCTGATAAATAATGCGCGAGGACGCAATGGCACAATGCTCGACTGCACTCGCTTGAGTCCAAGTTGTTGCGGCGTGAGCCAATGACAATAATCTTCAAGAACAACTTCTTAAACCGAAGCGGGCATTGCTTTGTTTTCCGACTTTGCGTTGTTTGTGGACAGTAATCATCACGGGCGTCAAAACAAAAATCTATGCGTCTATAAAACACAAAACTAAAATAACACACACGAAAGGAGGTTAAAGGCAAATAGCTGTTGGGGGGTGAAATGACTGAAGGTTTTGTTAGCCTCATGTTCACAATGTTAGGAAAGCTATGAGATAACGTTTTCATATCATAAAAGCAGGGCTGAATTATTTTGAAAATAATGTAATGGCGATTTTTTGCCCCCTCAATATGATTTAATGTGATTTTTCTTCAAGGTCCTCTTATTTATTTGTATTTGTTAACAGATTAGCATTAAGCATGGGATTCTAATTTTAAATTCAGGAGTCGAATAAACCCTTTTATTTTACATCTATTTTTTATTCTTTTACTGTATTTTATAACTACTTTTGCTGACACAGCTCAGCTGTACAAGAAAGTACTCTAATGTGGAAAAAGGACTCAAAAGTGGCAAGAAATGGGATGGTGAAACAGCGTCACCTAGAGAGATTCAAACAGACACGCGCGGACTTCCGGCAGATGGCGCTGCAACTCTTTCAGGCGGTTGGATTGAGGCCTTGTGTCCAGACAGATGCAATTATTCTTGGAGCAAGGACTGAATTATATCAGAGTATGTTTGTGACACTTTTAGGGGATTATTAAAAGCTTTATTTTGGCATGCAGGGAAAACTGTGTGCGCGGGAGTAGTCTCCTGCGTACGCGCACGATTTATTAAGTCGGTAATCGATCCCGGTGCAGAAAGATTTGCTAAGATTTCCTGTTTTGCTCAGGGAACGTCTTCTCGTTTGACAAAGATACACAAATGTTTGGAGTCAAAACGTTTCAGTGTGGAGTGAGGGAAAATGCAGCCAGTTGAGTTCCTGCTGACATTGCCGTGTTCTCCCTGTTCCACTTCTGAACTCAAAGGTGTGAAAAGGAGCCATCTTAGTGGATGGCGTCTTTTTAGAGTTGAGCGGGCGTATCAGCGAATCTCATTAGTGGCCTTGCAAGAGTTTAGTGGGGGCTTATAAACGCGCTCTTCAAGGTGGACTTTGGTCAGCAGAGGCCTCCATGCAAGCCTCGGGGTTCAAATGGATGGGGGCTTTGCACGTCTGGACGAGTATGTGCAGGCTTTACGTCACAGATGACAAGATTACAGGATGGCAGGTGGAGACTGGAAACAAAAAGACGCGCATAGAAAGAATCCTCTAGTGATATCTTGACTTAAGAATGCAACAACTTTGAGCCACTAAAGGAACCAATCAATTTTGATTCACGAATGTCCAGCTAGCATAATGCTAATATATGTGCCATTAACAGGCTAATGTATAGCATAAATACTCATGGTGTTATAACCCCACAAGCATTGGGCAGTAGAACACAAACGGCACAGCAACACATGTAGACACTCATTCAATTGTGTTTATGATTCAGAACACAGCCTAACATTTATAGGACTTATATGGTCATTTTAATCTTTGTCTTTTTGTTGAAAAGTTTTAGTGGGATACTTTCGCTCTCGACTAATGACAAAAGAGTAAAAATAGGAGGGAACGCAGAAGAGGGTTGAAGGCACATTCTGCTAACGGGCTCACTGTAATCTCTTAATTAACTTCCACATGGAATTGCGGATACATAAGTATATGGTTGGAGAATGGGAAAGGTGGCTTTGGATGCTGTGATCATTAAAAGTGAATTCTGTATGACTGTTTATTTTACAATTCCCCCAAAAAATATTCGGTTTTACAAACCGCCGATGACTAAAGCGCCTTACGAAAATGACGCAAGCAGTCAGTCAATCACAAAACGTGAACGGCGGGCCCCGGTCCTGGCCTTTTGGCAGGCCGCCGACAGGCCCTGTCAGAAATCCCCACATCAATCCGCTGATGTCGTCAGACAACGTAGAGCAAGCCAGTGTCATCCACTTGATGGGTCAGAGGGCAGGTAAGTCACTGTTTTGCGGTAAGTCTGACATTGAGCCTGCTGATGAATGGGGGAAAGTGGGAGAGTGTGGCCGGGCCGTCTCGCCTCTGCAAAGTCACCCTGAAACATTTTCTGTATTAACGTTTAAGCTTAAGCACACCGAAATGCAACTAACAATAATGGGCTGTACTTGAATTAGAGTATTCCCCCCGCTTTATCACAGTTCTTGATGCAATCGATTTTGAAAGGTTTTTGCATTATCCATCCAAAGTCAGAATTTGGGTTATTCTTTGTGTAGTATAACAAAATATGCTTCGGGACAGACAAAAAAACTTTGACGAAAAAAAATGCTGTTATTCAGTGTAATTAAGTAATTGCAATTATGAAAGGAGAAGGTGCAGGTACACACACATGCTTTTGTCTGCACATGAGAGTCTGAATGTGTGTGACCGCACACACACCTGGTAATCTGCAGTAAGCTGGTTTATGGGCTTGTCTGCCATGACGCAAGTATGTTGGCTGACAGATTTTCCCTGACAATGAAAGGCACAGCGGCCCGCGAGCCTGCACGGTCGACTTCCTAATAAATAGGGACGCAGTGGACCACAGTTTGCCAATAACATTTTTCAAGTAAGAGTAAACATTTCTGGAGTTACAGAAGTGATGACCATTTAGTTGCATACAAAGGATGTAAAACTCAAGTCTGAAAGGGTGTAAAGAACATTCCCTGAGAGGGCAGCGAGACATTCTCAAGGCCCGCCCGCACACCGCTCAAAGTGCTCAACTATCATCCTGCAACTATGACCCATCTGGTTAAGAGGTTCAATTTACAATACGAATATGTTTTTTTTTCTGCACCACAGAAAATACATTGACTATAAAAATGTAATGAAAACTTCAGAATTTGATTTGTGTTTGTCACTCCCATTTAACCCGAGTTTGAAAGCAATTGGTTAATTATGAACACAAAGTTCACAAAAAGAGGGTGTACAAACTTGTGCAACCCTATTATCTCAATTTTAATTTAATTTAAATGCACTTCCGCGTAGTAGCGAGACTTGTGGAGAGACTTTTTTTTGCCGATGTAAAATATGACTCAGTAAAGGTTAAGTAACTCTTCTCGAGTCTTCTGGGTTTCTCCAGTCCCGCCTCCGCTTCCCCAGCCTTAAAGTGCCGCCTGTCAATCAACGCGAGCCCCACCCCCCTGACAGTCAGACGGGAAGCTGGCCACAGGCTCGCCCCCTTGCAGCTGTGCAACTTCAAACTCGATGACATCACGCGCTGTTGGCGACGGAGAAACGGAGCAAAATGTGACTGCGAAGACGACATACGGCGCTGATCGAAGGTGCGGAGAAGAGAGAAGGCTGCAAAATCCTTTTCACGTACTTTGAGTAGCGTGTGTCTAACTGCGCGGAAAGCGGGCTGCTTCTTTGGGACAACATGGATGGGTCAGTGGATTAAGACTGGGAGCAAAAGTGAAATTCTGCAAACATAAGACGTTTTTTGGCACTTTACGACGTGTGCGTTTAAGGCCGCCAAAACTTTGAAGCGTTAACGGAACGTGATGGACAAGTCGGGGGCCTGAAAAAAACTGTTTCTGCGGACCCTGTTTGCGAAGCGGTGCGCGGTGACCAATAAGCCTCAGGTTGAGGCGTCTGCTGAATTTAGTTAGGTAGGACAACCACGTTCGATTTGCGCACAAGAGAGACTGATTACAGTGCGCCAAAGTTGCCCCGGCAACTCTTGCGGGACTTTGAGGGGAAAAAAAGTTTTGACAAGGACGATGGGTGACAACAAGGACGGCGGGGAGAGCGTCAGCTTGAGCGTGCTCGATTGGGAGCAAGTGCAGCGTTTGGATGCCATCCTGGCCGGCTCCATCCCAATCCACGGTCGGTGGAACTTCCCTACGCTGGAGGTAAAGCCCCGCGACATAGTCAAGGCGGTCCGCAGCCGCATGGAGCAAACGCACATCTGCGTCCGGGAGGTGCGGCTCAACGGCTCGGCGGCCAGCTACGTGCTGCACGAGGACAGCGGCCTTGGATGGAATGACCTGGACCTCATCTTCTGCGCCGAGCTCAAGGGGGAGAAAGACTTCCAGATCGTGAAAGATTTAGTGCTTGACTGCCTGCTGGACTTATTGCCCGAAGAAGTCAATAAAGAGAGGATCACGCCCTTGACGCTAAAGGTAAATTCAAGAATGGTGTCAGTGCACATAACTGTTGGGGGGGGTGTAAGTCATTGGATGAGGGTCGCATTCTTATGTTTCAAAATACTAGTTTTCTGCACACTCACAAAGAGTTCAACTGTTCTGGTAGGTTTTTTTTCCGGCCATTTGAAGACCAGTCCGTCTTGCTACTCTACTCCATAGTTCAGACATAAGAAGATGGAAGATTGTTGTCACATGCACTAATGCACTTGCCAGAAATTCCTGCAGCACCTTCATTGTTGCTGTAGGCCACTTGATGGCCAGTTTTTCTGTCGCAACACTTCATTCCATGGTATATTTAATACCTTGGAAATTATTTTCGACCCTTTTCCTCACTGATAGTATTGAACAGTGAGATGCTGTGGAAAGCTAACTTTGGACTATGTTGTGTGCTTAAAGATGTGACTAGCAAAATGTCAGGGACAGGTAAC